>NC_056449.1:41743774-41841274 GCF_018296145.1 Oncorhynchus tshawytscha | reverse complement strand
CTCTGTCTCTCTGTCTCTCTCTCTGTTTCTGTCTCTCTCTCTCTGTCTCTCTCTCTCTCTCTCTGTCTCTCTCTCTGTTTCTGTCTCTCTCTCTCTGTCTCTCTCTCTTTTTCTGTCTCTCTCTCTCTGTCTCTCTCTCTGTTTCTGTCTCTCTCTCTCTGTCTCTCTCTCTGTTTCTGTCTCTCTCTCTCTGTCTCTCTGTCTCTCTCTCTGTTTCTGTCTCTCTCTCTCTGTCTCTCTGTCTCTCTCTCTGTTTCTGTCTCTCTCTCTCTGTCTCTCTCTCTCTCTCTCTCTGTCTCTCTCTCTGTTTCTGTCTCTCTCTCTCTGTCTCTCTCTCTGTTTCTGTCTCTCTCTCTCTGTCTCTCTCTATGTCTCTCTCCCTCTCTCTCTCTGTCTCTCTCTCTCTGTCAGTTTTTGTGGGTGGTAAATTACCATCTCAGTGTGTGAGACCATACATACATCTCAGTGTGTGAGACCTGCCCGTACATACAAAGTAACAGAGAATAAAAAGTGACTTTAAACGTCTTTGACCGCGAGGCATCTCTCCACCCGATAAATGATGTGAATCAATTTTCTTCTTCTTCATTCTTCTTTAACGACTCTTTTGGAGGACCAAAACTCTTCTTCACAAATTTTAGAAAACCTAGGGATGATTCGGGGCTGTAATAATAGTCGTAATCAGAGTTAATCAATCTATTCTTATGAGACAATAGTAACAGAGCAGTAGAACAAAGACTAGTAGTGTGTGTGTGTGTGCGTGTGCGTGTGTGTGTGCGTGTGTGTGCGTGTGTTTGTGTGTGTGTGTCAGTCTCAGGCTTGGCCCAGTAGATCACACGGCAAACCAAAACAACACTAGGCTACTATCCTACCCTCAGCAGAGTGAAAACCAGCTGACTCCGCATCCGTCAATATCAAACAGCAACATGTCTCCTCTCTGAAAACAGAACTGGTTCAGTTTAAAGAGGAAGAGGTTGTCAGACTAGATTTCAGCTAACTCAGGCACTTTCCATTGTCATCCTGTTGTGTTGTGAGCGATCTGTTACGGCTGAGTGGAGAAGGGTGGTGCTCAGCCTCAAGACAAAGACTGTTTATTAGTGTGTTAACGCTGCCAATTACTGACTGTGTTACTGACTGTGTTACTGACTGTGTTACCAACTGTGTTACTAACTGTTTAACTGACTGTGTTACTAACACTGTGTAACTGACTGTGTTACTGACTGTGTTACTGACTGTGTAACTGACTGTGTTACTGACACTGTGTAACTGACTGTGTTACTAACACTGTGTAACTGACTGTGTTACTAACACTGTGTAACTGACTGTGTTACTAACACTGTGTAACTGACTGTGTTACTGACTGTGTAACTGACTGTGTAACTGACACTGTGTTACTAACTGTGTAACTGACTGTGTTACTGACACTGTGTAACTGAATGTGTAACTGACTGTGTTACTGACTGTGTAGCAGACTGTGTTACTGACTGTGTAACAGACTGTGTTACTGACTGTGTAACTGTCTGTGTTACTGACTGTGTAATTGACTGTGTAACTGACTGTGTTACTGACTGTGTTACTGACTGTGTTACTGACTGTGTAATTGACTGTGTTACTGACTGTGTAACTGACTGTGTTACTAACACTGTGTAACTGACTGTGTTACTAACACTGTGTAACTGACTGTGTAACTGACACTGTGTAACTGACTGTGTAACTGACTGTGTAACTGACTGTGTTACCGACTGTGTTACTGACTGTGTTACTGACTGTGTACCTGACTGTGTAACTGAATGTGTTACTGACTGTGTTACTGACACTGTGTAACTGACTGTGTAACTGACTGTGTTGCTGACTGTGTTACTGACTGTGTTACTGAATGTGTAACTGACTGTGTTACTGACTGTGTTACTGACTGTGTACCTGACTGTGTTACTAACACTGTGTAACTGACTGTGTTACTGACTGTGTTACTGACTGTGTAACTGACTGTGTACCTGACTGTGTAACTGAATGTGTTACTGACTGTGTTACTGACACTGTGTAACTGACTGTGTAACTGACTGTGTTGCTGACTGTGTTACTGACTGTGTTACTGAATGTGTAACTGACTGTGTTACTGACTGTGTTACTGACTGTGTACCTGACTGTGTTACTAACACTGTGTAACTGACTGTGTTACTGACTGTGTACCTGACTGTGTAACTGAATGTGTTACTGACTGTGTTACTGACACTGTGTAACTGACTGTGTAACTGACTGTGTTACTGAATGTGTTACTGACTGTTACTGACTGTGTTACTGAATGTGTAACTGACTGTGTAACAGACTGTGTTACTGACTGTGTTACTGACTGTGTTACTGACTGTGTAACTGACTGTGTTACTGACTGTGTTACTGACTGTGTTACTGACTGTGTAACAGACTGTGTAACAGACTGTGTAACAGACTGTATAACTGACTGTGTTACTGACTGTGTTACTGAATGTGTAACTGACTGTGTAACTGACTGTGTTACTGACTGTGTTACTGACACCGTGTAACTGACTGTGTAACTGACTGTGTTGCTGACTGTGTTACTGACTGTGTTACTGAATGTGTAACTGACTGTGTTACTGACTGTGTTACTGACTGTGTACCTGACTGTGTTACTAACACTGTGTAACTGACTGTGTTACTGACTGTGTTACTGACTGTGTAACTGACTGTGTACCTGACTGTGTAACTGAATGTGTTACTGACTGTGTTACTGACACTGTGTAACTGACTGTGTAACTGACTGTGTTGCTGACTGTGTTACTGACTGTGTTACTGAATGTGTAACTGACTGTGTTACTGACTGTGTTACTGACTGTGTACCTGACTGTGTTACTAACACTGTGTAACTGACTGTGTTACTGACTGTGTACCTGACTGTGTAACTGAATGTGTTACTGACTGTGTTACTGACACTGTGTAACTGACTGTGTAACTGACTGTGTTACTGAATGTGTTACTGACTGTTACTGACTGTGTTACTGAATGTGTAACTGACTGTGTAACAGACTGTGTTACTGACTGTGTTACTGACTGTGTTACTGACTGTGTAACTGACTGTGTTACTGACTGTGTTACTGACTGTGTTACTGACTGTGTAACAGACTGTGTAACAGACTGTATAACTGACTGTGTTACTGACTGTGTTACTGAATGTGTAACTGACTGTGTAACTGACTGTGTTACTGACTGTGTTACTGACTGTGTTACTGAATGTGTTACTGACTGTGTAACAGACTGTGTTACTGACTGTTGTTTGTTTAACCTATCCGTGTGTTATTATCCTCCACACCAACCCATATAGACACCTAGCTATCCCCACCAACCCATATAGACACCCAGCTATCCTCCCACCAACCCATATAGACACCTAGCTATCCCCACCAACCCATATAGACACCCAGCTATCCCTCCACCAACCCATATAGATACCCAGCTATCCGCCCACCAACCCATATAGACACCTAGCTATCCACCCACCAACCCATATAGACACCTAGCTATCCACCCACCAACCCATATAGACACCCAGCTATCCACCCACCAACCCATATAGACACCTAGCTATCCACCCACCAACCCATATAGACACCCAGCTATCCTCCCACCAACCCATATAGACACCCAACAATCCCCCTTTGCTAAATCAGAAGAGCTGTCAATCATTGTCTGGTTTAATTTGGCAGCAATACCAGACCTGTTACAACAGCTAGTGAACAACAGCTAGTGAACAACAGTTAGTGAACAACAGCTAGTGAACAACAGCTAGTGAACAACAGCTAGTGAACAACAGTTAGTGAACAACAGCTAGTGAACAACAGCTAGTGAACAACAGTTAGTGAACAACAGTTAGTGAACAACAGTTAGTGAACAACAGTTAGTGAACAACAGTTAGTGAACAACAGCTAGTGAACAACAGTTAGTGAACAACAGCTAGTGAACAACAGCTAGTGAACAACAGCTAGTGAACAACAGTTAGTGAACAACAGTTAGTGAACAACAGTTAGTGAACAACAGTTAGTGAACAACAGTTAGTGAACAACAGTTAGTGAACAACAGTTAGTGAACAACAGTTAGTGAACAACAGCTAGTAGTGAACAACAGTTAGTGAACAACAGTTAGTGAACAACAGCTAGTGAACAACAGTTAGTGAACAACAGCTAGTGAACAACAGCTAGTGAACAACAGCTAGTGAACAACAGCTAGTGAACAACAGTTAGTGAACAACAGTTAGTGAACAACAGTTAGTGAACAACAGTTAGTGAACAACAGCTAGTGAACAACAGTTAGTGAACAACAGCTAGTGAACAACAGTTAGTGAACAACAGTTAGTGAACAACAGCTAGTGAACAACAGCTAGTGAACAACAGCTAGTGAACAACAGCTAGTGAACAACAGTTAGTGAACAACAGTTAGTGAACAACAGTTAGTGAACAACAGCTAGTGAACAACAGTTAGTGAACAACAGTTAGTGAACAACAGCTAGTGAACAACAGCTAGTGAACAACAGCTAGTGAACAACAGCTAGTGAACAACAGCTAGTGAACAACAGCTAGTGAACAACAGCTAGTGAACAACAGCTAGTGAACAACAGTTAGTGAACAACAGCTAGTGAACAACAGCTAGTGAACAACAGCTAGTGAACAACAGTTAGTGAACAACAGCTAGTGAACAACAGTTAGTGAACAACATTTAGTGAACAACAGCTAGTGAACAACAGTTAGTGAACAACAGCTAGTGAACAACAGCTAGTGAACAACAGTTAGTGAACAACAGTTAGTGAACAACAGCTAGTGAACAACAGCTAGTGAACAACAGCTAGTGAACAACAGTTAGTGAACAACAGTTAGTGAACAACAGTTAGTGAACAACAGCTAGTGAACAACAGTTAGTGAACAACAGTTAGTGAACAACAGCTAGTGAACAACAGCTAGTGAACAACAGCTAGTGAACAACAGCTAGTGAACAACAGCTAGTGAACAACAGCTAGTGAACAACAGCTAGTGAACAACAGTTAGTGAACAACAGCTAGTGAACAACAGCTAGTGAACAACAGCTAGTGAACAACAGTTAGTGAACAACAGCTAGTGAACAACAGTTAGTGAACAACATTTAGTGAACAACAGCTAGTGAACAACAGTTAGTGAACAACAGCTAGTGAACAACAGCTAGTGAACAACAGTTAGTGAACAACAGTTAGTGAACAACAGCTAGTGAACAACAGTTAGTGAACAACAGTTAGTGAACAACAGCTAGTGAACAACAGCTAGTGAACAACAGTTAGTGAACAACAGTTAGTGAACAACAGCTAGTGAACAACAGTTAGTGAACAACAGTTAGTGAACAACAGCTAGTGAACAACAGTTAGTGAACAACAGCTAGTGAACAACAGCTAGTGAACAACAGTTAGTGAACAACAGCTAGTGAACAACAGCTAGTGAACAACAGTTAGTGAACAACAGCTAGTGAACAACAGTTAGTGAACAACAGTTAGTGAACAACAGTTAGTGAACAACAGTTAGTGAACAACAGCTAGTGAACAACAGTTAGTGAACAACAGTTACTGAACAACAGCTAGTGAACAACAGCTAGTGAACAACAGCTAGTGAACAACAGCTAGTGAACAACAGCTAGTGAACAACAGCTAGTGAACAATCACTTCAGAGTAATATCTGGAGGGGGAGAGGAGGAGACGAGGAGACGAGGAGGACAGGAGGAGGATGAGAAGAGGAGGAGAAGAGGGTAGTGGAGGAGGAGGAGGAGGAGGAAGAGGAGAGGAAGAGAGGGTAGTGGAGGAGAAGGAGGAGGAGGAGGAGGAGGAGGAGGAGGAGGAGGAGGAGAGGAGGGGAAGAGGAGAAGAGGAGTAGAAGAGGAGGAGAGGAGGCGGAGGAGAGGAGGAGAGGTAGAGAGGAGGAGAGGAGTAGGAGAGGAGAAGAGGAGAAGAGGGTAGAGGAGGAGAGGAGGAGAAGAGGAGGAGAGTAGGACAGGAGTAGAGGAGGAGATGTAGAGAGGAGGAGAGGAGGAGGGGAGGAGAAGAAGAGAAGAGGGTAGAGGAGGAGGGGAGGAGGAGAGGACGAGAGGAGGAGAGGAGGAGAGGAGGAAGGGAGGAGAAGAGGAGAAGAGGGTAGAGGAGGAGGGGAGGAGAGGAGAAGAGGGTAGAGGACGAGAGGAGGAGGAGAGGAGAAGAGGGTAGAGGAGGAGGAGAGGAGGAGGAGAGTAGCAGGAGAGGAGGAGAGGAGGAGGAGGGGAGGAGGAGAGGAGGAGGAGAGGAGACGGTCAATATAGAGCCACCAGCAGAAAGACACACACCTTTGTGTGATCCCAGCCAGCCTATAGCTCTGATGTTAAAAGAATTGCCTCAGGAATTACATGGCCGATCCATTTCTGGAACACATCCCATTCACCACCGCTTTTCAATACTGGCAGCTTGGAAGTTCTTAAAAGAGCCTATAGTATAGGCCTGCATGTGATAGGGGACAACACAGGTTAATTCCATACATACCAACACTGTATGTACAGAAAGAAAGAAAGAAAGAAAGAAAGAAAGAAAGAAAGAAAGAAAGAAAGAAAGAAAGAAAGAAAGAATGAGAGGATGGAGGAGTGTCCATGATAGATGCCACACAGGTTAGAGACACGGCTCAAGGCTGTGATTTGCAGGTACAGGTTAGAGACACGGCTCAAGGCTGTGATTTGCAGGTACAGGTTAGAGACACGGCTCAAGGCTGTGATTTGCAGGTACAGGTTAGAGACACGGCTCAAGGCTGTGATTTGCAGGTACAGGTTAGAGAGACGGCTCAAGGCTGTGATTTGCAGGTACAGGTTAGAGACACGGCTCAAGGCTGTGATTTGCAGGTACAGGTTAGAGACACGGCTCAAGGCTGTGATTTGCAGGTACAGGTTAGAGACACGGCTCAAGGCTGTGATTTGCAGGTACAGGTTAGAGAGATGGCTCAAGGCTGTGATTTGCAGGTACAGGTTAGAGAGATGGCTCAAGGCTGTGATTTGCAGGTACAGGTTAGAGACACGGCTCAAGGCTGTGATTTGCAGGTACAGGTTAGAGAGATGGCTCAAGGCTGTGATTTGCAGGTACAGGTTAGAGAGATGGCTCAAGGCTGTGATTTGCAGGTACAGGTTAGAGAGATGGCTCAAGGCTGTGATTTGCAGGTACAGGTTAGAGAGATGGCTCAAGGCTGTGATTTGCAGGTACAGGTTAGAGAGACGGCTCAAGGCTGTGATTTGCAGGTACAGGTTAGAGACACGGCTCAAGGCTGTGATTTGCAGGTACAGGTTAGAGAGATGGCTCAAGGCTGTGATTTGCACGTACAGTTCCTTCTGAATGTATTCACACCTCTTGACTTTTTCCACATTTTGTTGTGATACAGACTGAATTTAAAATGGATTCAATATGTATTTGTTTAACCATCTACTGTACACACAATAGCCCCATAATGACAGAGTGAAAACATGTTTTGGGACATTTCAGCAAATGTATTGAAAATTAAATACAGAAATATCTAATTTACATAAATATTCACAACCCTGAGTCAATACTTTGTAGAATCACCTTTGGTTGAGATTACAGCTGTGAGTCTTTCTGGGTAAGTCTCTAAGAGCTTTCCACACCTGGATTGTGCAACATTTGGCCAATTATTATTTTCAAAATTCTTCAAGCTCTGAAATTGGTTGTTCATCATTGCTAGACAACAATTTTCAGGTGATGCCATAGATTTTTAAGTAGATTTTAGTCAAATCTGTAAGTCGGACACTCAGGAACATTCACTGCCTTCTTGGTAAGCAACTCCAGTGTAGATTTGGCCTTGTGTTTTAGGTTATTGTCCTGCTGAAAGGTGAATTCATCTCCCAGTGTCTGTTGGAAAGCAGACTGAACCAGGTTTTCCTCTAGGATTTTGCCTGTGTTTAGCTCATTTCCATTTATTTTTTTAAAAAAAAAACTCCCCAGTCCTTAACGATTGCAAAGCATACCCATAACATGATGAAGCAACCACCATACTTGAAAATATGGAGACTCAGTAATGTGTTGTATTTGCTCCAAACATAACACTTTGTATTCAGGACAAAATAGTGAATTGCTTTGCCACATTTTTTGCAGTATTACTTTAGTGCCTTATTGCAAACAGGATGCATGTTTTGGAATATTTGTATTCTGTACAGACTTCCTTCTTTTCACTGTGTCATTTAGGTTAATATTGTGGAGTAACTACAATGTTGTTGATCCATCCTCAGTTGTCTCCCATCACAGCCAATAAACTCTGTAACTGTTTTAAAGTCACCATTGACCTCATGGTGAAATCACTGAGGGGTTTCCTTCCTCTCCGGTAACTGAGTTAGGAAGGATTCCTGTATCTATGTAGTGACTGGGTGTATTGATACACCATCCATAGTGTAATGAATAACTTCACCATGTTCAAAGGCATATTCAATGTGTATTTTAACCCTTCTACCAAGCCCTTCTGTGTGAGGCACCTATTTGTTTTTGTAGTTGAATCTGTGTTATACTGCTCGACTGAGGGACCTTGCAGATAGTTGTATGTGTTGGGTACAGAGATCATGTTAAACACTATTACTGCACACAGAGTCAGTCCGTGCAACTTATTATGTGACTTGTTAGACACATTCATACTCCTGAACTTATTTAGGGGTTGCCATAACATTTATTTTTTCTAAAAACACATTTCCACTTTGACATTATTAGGGTATTGTGTGTAGATCAGTGACAAAACAATCTCACTTGAATCCATTTTCAATTCAGCCTGCAACCCAACAAAATGTGGATAAGGTCAAGGAGTGTGAATACTTTCTGAAGGCTCTGTAACCTTGCAATATAATAAACACACACACACACAGACACACACCACACACACACACACACACACGTACGCATGCACACACACACACACAGACACAGACACACACCACACACACACACACGCACACACACGCACGCGCACGCACGCACACACACACACACACACACACACACACACACACACACACACAGACACAGACACAGACACAGGACACAGGCACACACACACACACACACACACACACACACACACACACACACACACACACACACACAGACACAGACACAGACACAGACACAGACACAGACACAGACACAGACACAGACACAGACACAGACACACACAGACACAGACACAGACACAGACACAGACACAGACACAGACACACACAGACACAGACACAGACACAGACACAGACACAGACACAGACACAGACACAGACACAGACACAGACACAGACACAGACACAGACACACGCACACGCACACGCACACGCACACGCACACAGGCACAGACACAGACACAGACACAGACACACACACAGACACACACACACACACACACACACAGACACAGACACAGACACAGACACAGACACAGACACAGACACAGACACAGACACAGACACAGACACACACACACACACACACACACACACACACATATACACGCACATACACACACACACATATACACGCACACACACACACACACACACACACACACACACACACACACACACACACACACACACACACACACACATACACACACAATCAGTACCCATCATTCACACTATGAATCATAAAGCAGCCGTCCTGTGAATGCCACTGCCTACATTGATATTTACTCTAGACTTGAAATATTACGATCCCCGGAGCATGACTGTTTATTTAATCTTAATTTATTCCTAATTATTCACTAATTAATGCGAGCGAAATGCCTGTTGGTTAATTCAACATCTTGTGTATTTGCTGAGTCCCGGAGCTAGAGAAGCACTTCCACAACTTTCACTATGTCTGCCTTCTGTCCCAGACCTGAGGAGAACCAGCATGTCTTCCTTCTGTCCCAGACCTGAGGAGAACCAGCATGTCTTCCTTCTGTCCCAGACCTGAGGAGAACCAGCATGTCTTCCTTCTGTCCCAGACCTGAGGAGAACCAGCATGTCTTCCTTCTGTCCCAGACCTGAGGAGAACCAGCATGTCTTCCTTCTGTCCCAGACCTGAGGAGAACCAGCATGTCTGCCTTCTGTCCCAGACCTGAGGAGAACCAGCATGTCTTCCTTCTGTCCCAGACCTGAGGAGAACCAGCATGTCTTCCTTCTGTCCCAGACCTGAGGAGAACCAGCATGTCTTCCTTCTGTCCCAGACCTGAAGAGAACCAGCATGTCTTCCTTCTGTCCCAGACCTGAGGAGAACCAGCATGTCTTCCTTCTGTCCCAGACCTGAGGACCTGTGTGTATGTGTGTGTATGTGTGTGTGTGTGTGTGTGTGTGTGTGTGTGTGTGTGTGTGTGTGTGTGTGTGTGTGTGTGTGTGTGTGTGTGTGTGTGTGTGTGTGTGTGTGTGTGTGTGTGTGTGTGTGTGTGTGTGTGTGTGGTGTGTGTGTGTGTGTGTGTGTCTGCCGTCTGTCCAGCTCCTGCAGAAGAACAGCGTTCTTAAGGATAGTGACCAGCCACACACCACTAGAGCCTCCAGCTCAGCATCCGTGACAAAAACATGCATGACTGTGGAGAAAAAACATCCCTGGAGGAACAATATAGTGTAGATGCTTCATTCATAATAACTATAGAATATACCATTCAGAAGATGCTTTTATCCAAAGCAGTCATGCGTGCATACACTTAGTGGTCCTAGGAATCATACCCATAACCCTGCTGTTAAAAGCACCGTGCTCTATCAACTGAGCTACAAAGCTCTGTGCCAAGTCATATAACCTCGAAAATGAATAACAAGAGTTTAAGGTAATAAGGTGTAGCCCAGATAAGATTGTAATAATGCATACCGTTGACTGCATGTGTCTGCCGTTCTACTTCAACACTTCACAGAGCCTCTTTCTCCTTTGAGGTGTTGATTGTCTTGTACATCAAAGAACATCTACATGCCAACTAAAGTAAAGCCTACAGGCTACAGTAGATTACAGAAGACCACAGTAGATTACAGAAGACCACAGTAGACTACAGAAGGCTACAGTAGACTAAAGAAGGCAACAGTAAACTAAAGAAGGCCACAGTAGACTAAAGAAGGCTACAGTAGACTAAAGAAGGCCACAGTAGACTAAAGAAGGCTACAGTAGACTAAAGAAGGCCACAGTAGACTAAAGAAGGCTACAGTAGACTAAAGAAGGCTACAGTAAACTAAAGAAGGCCACAGTAGACTAAAGACGGCTACAGTAGACTAAAGAAGGCCAAAGAAGACCATGGTAGACTAAAGAAGGCCACAGTAGACTAAAGAAGGCTACAGTAGACTAAAGAAGGCCAAAGAAGACCATGGTAGACTAAAGAAGGCCACAGTAGACTAAAGAAGTCCACAGTAGACTAAAGAAGGCTACAGTAGACTAAAGAAGGCTACAGTAGACTAAAGAAGGCCACAGTAGACTAAAGAAGGCCACAGAAGGCCACGGTTGACTAAAGAAGGCTACAGTAGACTAAAGAAGGCCAAAGAAGACCATGGTAGACTAAAGAAGGCTACAGTAGACTAAAGAAGGCCACAGTAGACTAAAGAAGGCTACAGTAGACTAAAGAAGGCTACAGTAAACTAAAGAAGGCCACAGTAGACTAAAGACGGCTACAGTAGACTAAAGAAGGCCAAAGAAGACCATGGTAGACTAAAGAAGGCCACAGTAGACTAAAGAAGGCTACAGTAGACTAAAGAAGGCCAAAGAAGACCATGGTAGACTAAAGAAGGCCACAGTAGACTAAAGAAGTCCACAGTAGACTAAAGAAGGCTACAGTAGACTAAAGAAGGCTACAGTAGACTAAAGAAGGCCACAGTAGACTAAAGAAGGCCACAGAAGGCCACGGTTGACTAAAGAAGGCTACAGTAGACTAAAGAAGGCCAAAGAAGACCATGGTAGACTAAAGAAGGCCACAGTAGACTAAAGAAGTCCACAGTAGACTAAAGAAGGCGACAGTAGACTTAAGAAGGCCACAGTAGACTAAAGAAGGCTACAGTAGACTAAAGAAGGCCACAGGAGGCCACGGTTGACTAAAGAAGGCCACAGTAGACTAAAGAAGGCCATAGAAGGCCACAGTAGACTAAATAATGCCACAGTAGACTAAATAAGGCCACAGAAGGCCACAGTAGACTAAATAAGGTCACAGTAGACTAAATAAGGCTACGGAAGGATACAGTAGGATTTAAAATGCTATAGAATGTGATAGTAGACTACAGTAGGATATAGAATGAGATAGTAGACTACAGTACTATATAGAATGCTATAGTAGATTACAGTAGGATATAGAATGAGATAGTAGATTACAGTAGGATATAAGAATGAGATAGTAGACTACAGTAGGATATAGAATGAGATAGTAGATTACAGTAGGATATAAGAATGCTATAGTAGATTATAGTAGGATATAGAATGAGATAGTAGATTACAGTAGGATATAGAATGAGATAGTAGACTACAGTAGGATATAAGAATGCTATAGTAGACTACAGTAGGATATAGAATGAGATAGTAGACTACAGTACTATATAGAATGAGATAGTAGACTACAGTACTATATAGAATGAGATAGTAGACTACAGTAGGATATAGAATGAGATAGTAGATTACAGTAGGATATAGTAGGCTCCAGCTCCTCTGTGAATCACCCTGTCATCAGCCCAACTAGGTCCCATAACAGCAAGGTAAAACTGTCATCATAATGCTGAATATAGCAGGACCAGGCACAGGACAGAAAGAGGAGATGAGAGATTGTAGTGAGCGGAGATGGTGGGAGCGGATGGGGAGGAGAGGAGAGGGTGAACGAAACGTGCTATCAAATGCTTCTCCGCTTCACTCAGCCAGCATAGCAAATTCCCCTATGCTTACAAACGGCTTAACTCAGTCTGCACCTCACCGTTTTGTTTTTGTTTAACCACTTATACAATCACATATGTCTTCTTCAGAAGAAACTGATGTCGGATACAGTGTGTGGCGTGCTGGTACTGAACTTTCATCTCGACACGGATACATCTGCTATAAGTGTCGCTTTTTCATTCATGGCACCGGGACATCGGTTCTGCTCGTGCGCCGGCATGTGTTCTGTCCCGTTATTTTGCAATCGGTCATGAAATTACCGGAAAGGTGCAGGAGACAAACAATCAGACCCCTGTAGCCTACACACGAGTCAACCTCGCACGCACGCACACACACACACACACACACACACACACACACACACACACACACACACACACACAACGTGTCAGCAGCATTACTAATGTAGCGGTAATGTCACGGGACTGCTTGGGTTGTTTACTGGTAAATTGAGATGGAACGAACCGAACCGATCATCGTAGATCGATTAATCGTTTTATAAACGGAGTCCCTCTCCTCTATAACCTTGAACCGATAATTGATGAAGATAGATGGAAAACAGTACCTCGTAGAAAATATCAAACGACTGCGTAATACGGACAGGCTAATGGTTTGGCAAAATCCCAGCCAGAAAGAACTTGTCAGATTCACTCAGACTGAGCACATTTACCATCCATCATTGCCACAATGACTTATGCTATGTGATTGTGAACATAAAGGCCTTTACAGAAGGTGTTCATATTTCAGAACAACGCAGTGAAGTTGAACCAGGGCCATATGATAATAATATACATTGAACTCACCAATGAAGGTAAATCCAGCGAGGAACAGCCAACAGAGCATCACCAACGTGGCCGTGCTGTATCTCCCACGGACAAAGGGAGTCAGGTGTAACGACATCATTTCTCTGCTGTAAGCCGCTCGCACTTCTCCGGTTTAACTTTCAAAAGACAAAGAGCAGGGATAAATGAGCAGTAGTAGTAGCCCGGATTTGTGTGTCCGGTTGTTTTATTCTCCGGGCGTCTCTTTACTCCGTTAGTAAGCGCCTCTGCATCAAAGTCCAGTTGGCTCAGCAGTAGCAGCACGCATCCTCCGGGTCGCCTACCTTGGCCATTACATTGGTATCCCCGCAGCGCGTCTTGGTTGCTAGAAACAACGCAGCATCACAGGTGTGGTAAACACACTCAGCTCTGCTTTCTTCCTCCCTTCGCTGTTTCCCTCTCTCTTGCTTTTCTCCTCTTTGCCGTGTCTCTCTCTCTCCTCTCCTCTCTTCTTCGCTGTTTCCGTATCTTTCCAAAAACCGCTCTCCGTTTAGAATTCAGAAGCAGTGCAGAGCGGTAGAATGAGTTCTACGCCTCGGCTATGTTCTCTTCTATCCTCCTTGGGAAGGAATAGCTGCAACCGACAGGGAAATAGTATCAATTGGGATTAGATTATCAACATCTGCTTCCACAGCAATGCAGGAGTGGAAGAGAGTGGAAGAGGTACAGGAGAGTGAGCGAAGCGGAGTGCCAAAACCAGGAGTGTACTCCGTCAATGTCCGGAATGGAATGGAGTGATTTGAGGAGCACTATAATTTCCTCTTCTGTAATAGAAGGAATTAGGATTGGACTGTGATATTATCAGTTCAGATCCATCAACACCATTTAAACCTACAGGATTGGACTGTGATATTATCAACACCATTTAAACCTACAGGATTGGACTGTGATATTATCAACACCATTTAAACCTACAGGATTGGACTGTGATATTATCAACAACATTTAAACCTACAGGATTGGACTGTGATATTATCAACACCATTTAAACCTACAGGATTGGACTGTGATATTATCAACACCATTTAAACCTACAGGATTGGACTGTGATATTATCAACACCATTTAAACCTACAGGATTGGACTGTGATATTATCAACACCATTTAAACCTACAGGATTGGACTGTGATATTATCAACACCATTTAAACCTACAGGATTGGACTGTGATATTATCAACAACATTTAAACCTACAGGATTGGACTGTGATATTATCAACACCATTTAAACCTACATGATTGGACTGTGATATTATCAACACCATTTAAACCTACAGGATTGGACTGTGATATTATCAACACCATTTAAACCTACAGGATTGGACTGTGATATTATCAACACCATTTAAACCTACAGGATTGGACTGTGATATTATCAACACCATTTAAACCTACAGGATTGGACTGTGATATTATCAACACCATTTAAACCTACAGGATTGGACTGTGATATTATCAACAACATTTAAACCTACAGGATTGGACTGTGATATTATCAACACCATTTAAACCTACATGATTGGACTGTGATATTATCAACACCATTTAAACCTACAGGATTGGACTGTGATATTATCAGCCCAACACTATCAACACCATTTAAACCTACAGGATTGGACTGTGATATTATCAGCACCATTTATACCTACAGGATTGGACTGTGATATTATCAGCACCATTTAAACCTACAGGATTGGACTGTGATATTATCAACACCATTTAAACCTACAGGATTGGACTGTGATATTATCAACACCATTTAAACCTACAGGATTGGACTGTGATATTATCAGCACCATTTAAACCTACATGATTGGACTGTGATATTATCAACACCATTTAAACCTACAGGATTGGACTGTGATATTATCAACACCATTTAAACCTACAGGATTGGACTGTGATATTATCAACACCATTTAAACCTACAGGATTGGACTGTGATATTATCAGCCCAACACTATCAACACCAGTTAAACCTACAGGATTGGACTGTGATATTATCAGCACCATTTATACCTACAGAATTGGACTGTGATATTATCAGTTCAGATCCATCAACACCATTTAAACCTACAGGATTGGACTGTGATATTATCAACACCATTTATACCTACAGGATTGGACTGTGATATTATCAGCCCAACACTATCAACACCATTTATACCTACAGGATTGGACTGTGATATTATCAGCCCAACACTATCAACATACCTTCACTTATATTAACCCACGTTTTATACTTTTTCAAGACATTTTATCAACAATATTCAAAGTAAAAACTTTTTTTTTTTACAGTGCTCAGTTGGTCTCCATTCTTTTTACCTTTATTTAACTAGGCAAGTCAGTTAAGAACAAATTCTTATTTTCAATGACGGCCTAGGAACAGTGGGTTAACTGCCTGTTCAGGGGCAGAATGACAGATTTGTACCTTGTCAGCTCAGGAGTTTGAACTTGCAACCTTCCAGTTACTAGTCCAACGCTCTAACCACTAGGCTACCCTGCCACCCCTCTATGATAGCCTATGTAAAGGCCTAAGAAGTGAATCATTTATTGTCAGGTGAAGTCATCATTTCGCTACTTCTTCCATGTTTGTTAATAGTATTCACATGACAATGTGTAAAACATGAAAAGTATAGATGATACAGTGTCTTAAGAAGGTTTTCACTCCCCTTGACATTTTCCACATTTTGTTGTGTTACAGCCTGAATTCAAAATTGATTAAATAGATCTGTTTTCTCTTTTATCCGTCCACACACAATACCCCATAATGACAGAGTGAAACAATGTTTTTAGAAAATATTGCTAATTTTTTGAAACTGAAATACAGAAATAATTAATTTACATAAATATTTACACCCCCGAGTCAATACTTTGTAGAAGCACCTTTGGCAGAGATTACTGCTTTGAGTCGTCTTGGGTATGTCTGTATCGGCTTTGAGTCGTCTTGGGTACGTCTGGATCGGCTTTGAGTCGTCTTGGGTACGTCTGTATCGGCTTTGAGTCGTCTTGGGTACGTCTGTATCGGCTTTGAGTCATCTTGGGTACGTCTGTATCAGCTTTGAGTCGTCTTGGGTACGTCTGTATCAGCTTTGAGTCGTCTTGGGTATGTCTGTATCGGCTTTGAGTCGTCTTGGGTACGTCTGTATCAGCTTTGAGTCATCTTGGGTATGTCTGTATCGGCTTTGAGTCATCTTGGGTATGTCTGTATCGGATTGGAGTCATCTTGGGTATGTCTGTATCGGCTTTGAGTCATCTTGGGTACGTCTGTATCAGCTTTGAGTCGTCTTGGGTACGTCTGTATCAGCTTTGAGTCGTCTTGGGTATGTCTGTATCGGCTTTGAGTCGTCTTGGGTACGTCTGTATCAGCTTTGAGTCATCTTGGGTATGTCTGTATCGGCTTTGAGTCATCTTGGGTATGTCTGTATCGGATTGAGTCATCTTGGGTATGTCTGTATCGGCTTTGAGTCGTCTTGGGTATGTCTGTATCAGCTTTGAGTCGTCTTGGGTATGTCTGTATCGGCTTTGAGTCGTCTTGGGTACGTCTGTATCGGCTTTGAGTCATCTTGGGTATGTCTGTATCGGCTTTGAGTCATCTTGGGTATGTCTGTATCGGCTTTGAGTCATCTTGGGTATGTCTGTATCGGCTTTGAGTCGTCTTGGGTATGTCTGTATCAGCTTTGAGTCGTCTTGGGTATGTCTGTATCGGCTTTTCATCGTCTTGGGTACGTCTGTATCAGCTTTGAGTCGTCTTGGGTATGTCTGTATCGCCTTTGAGTCGTCTTGGTTATGTCTGTATCGGCTTTGAGTCGTCTTGGGTATGTCTGTATCGGCTTTGAGTCGTCTTGGGTACGTCTGTATCGGCTTTGAGTCGTCTTGGGTATGTCTGTATCGGCTTTGAGTCATCTTGGGTACGTCTGTATCAGCTTTGAGTCATCTTGGGTACGTCTGTATCGGCTTTGAGTCGTCTTGGGTATGTCTGTATCGGCTTTGAGTCGTCTTGGGTACGTCTGTATCGGCTTTGAGTCGTCTTGGGTATGTCTGTATCGGCTTTGAGTCGTCTTGGGTACGTCTGTATCGGCTTTGAGTCGTCTTGGGTACGTCTGTATCAGCTTTGAGTCGTCTTGGGTACGTCTGTATTGGCTTTGAGTCGTCTTGGGTATGTCTGTATCGGCTTTGAGTCGTCTTGGGTATGTCTGTATCGGCTTTGAGTCGTCTTGGGTATGTCTGTATCGGCTTTGAGTCGTCTTGGGTACGTCTGTATCGGCTTTGAGTCGTCTTGGGTATGTCTGTATCGGCTTTGAGTCATCTTGGGTACGTCTGTATCAGCTTTGAGTCGTCTTGGGTATGTCTGTATCGGCTTTTAATCGTCTTGTGTATCTGTATCAGCTTTGAGTCGTCTTGGGTATGTCTGTATCAGCTCTGAGTCATCTTGGGAATGTCTGGATTAGCTTTGAGTCATCTTGGGTATGACTGTATCAGCTTTGAGTCGTCTTGGGTATGACTGTATCAGCTCTGAGTCATCTTGGGTTTTTCTGTATCAGCTTTGCACAACTGGATTTAGGGATTTTCTCCCATTATTCCTTGCCGATTTAGTCAAGCTCTGTTAAATTAGATGGGGAGTGGCAGTGAACAGTAATCTTCAAGTCTTTCCACAGATTTTCAATGGGTTTCACGTTTAGGCTTTGGCAGAGCCACTCACTCTTGTTCTGAAGCCATTCCAGCATTGCTCAGAGTCATTGTCCCGATGGAAGGTAAATCTTTGCCCAGTCTAAGGTCGTTTGCACTCTGAAGCAGGTTCACAATGATTTGCCTGTATTTGGCTCCATTCATTGTTCCCTCTATCCTTACCAGTCTCCCAGTCCCCTGCCACTGAAAAGCATTTCCATAGTATGATGCTGCCATCACCATGCTTCACGGTAGGGATGGTGTTAGATGGGTGATGAGCTGTGCCTGGTTTTCTCCAGACATAGCGCTTTGCATTTAGGCCAAAGAGTTACATTTTGACTCATCAGAATATTTTGATCTCAGTCTTTCACATCCCTTTTTGCAAACCCCAGGTGTCTTTTTCTCAGGAGTGGCTTCCTTCTGGCCACTCACCCATAAAGCCAAGATTGAAGAATTGCTGTAGAGACTGTTGTCCGTCTGGAAGATTCTCCCATCTCGACCAATGAACTCTTTAGTTCTGTTAGAGTGGTCATTGGGTTCTTGGTCACCTCCCTGACCAAGGTCCTTCTTGCCTGGTTGCTCAGTTTGGTCAGAGGTCCAGCTCTAGGCAGAGTCTGTGTCACACGCGGATCTGTTTCATCTATCTTTGTGATTGTCTCCACCCCCCACCAGGTGTCGCCCATCTTCCCCATTATCCCCAGTGTATTTATACCTGTGTTCTCTGTTTGTCTGTTGCCAGTTAGTTTTGTTCGTCAAGCCTACCAGTGTTTTCCCCCTAGCTCCTGTCTGTTTCTAGGCCCTGTTTTCTAGTTTTCCTGGTTTTGACCATTCTACCTGCCCTGACCCTGACCCTGAGCCTGCATTTCTGTACCTTGTCACACCACCCTGGATTATTGACCAATGCCTGCCCTGACCGTGAGACTGCCTGCCGATCTGTATCTTTTGGATGCCGATCTGGATTACTGAGACTGCCTGCCGATCTGTACCTTTTGGACTCTGGTCTGGATTACTGACCTCTGCCTGCCCTGACCCTGAGACTGCCTGCCGTTCTGTACCTTTTGGACTCTGGTCTGGATTATTGACCTCTGCCTGCCCTGACCCTGAGACTGCCTGCCGTTCTGTACCTTTTGGACTCCGATCTGGATTACTGACCTCTGCCTGCCGTTCTGTACCTTATGGACTCTGGTCTGGATTACTGACCTCTGCCTGCCATTCTGTACCTTTTGGACTCTGGTCTGGATTACTGACCTCTGCCTGCCGTTCTGTACCTTTTGGACTCTGGTCTGGATTACTGACCTCTGCCTGCCATTCTGTACCTTATGGACTCTAGTCTGGATTACTGACCTCTGCCTGCCTTTGACCTGTCGTTTTGCCTGAACCCTGTTCTAGTAATAAACTTTTGTTACTTCAACACTGTCTGCATCTGAGTATTCCCTTAAATGTGATAGTTTGGGTAGTTCCATATTTTTTCAATTTCTCAATGATGGAGACCACTGTGGAAACTTTCAACACTCTAGAAATGGTTTTACACCGTTCCCCATCACAATTATATCTCAGAGATCTAAGGACAGTTCCTTGGACTTCATGGTATAGTTCCTGCTCTGTCAACTGTGGGACCTTTGAATATGCCACAGGTGGACTCAAATCAAGTTGTTGTGACACCTCAAGGATGATCAAAGGAAATTGGATGCAACTGAGCTCAATTTGGAATGTCATAGCAAAGGGTGTGAATACTTATGTTTCAAACGCATTAAGAAGGAAAGCAATTCCACAAATGAACTTTTAACAAGGCACGCCTGTTAATTGACATGCATTCCTGGTGACTACCTCATGACGCTGATTGAGAGAATGCCACGAGTGTGCAAAGCTGTCATCAAGGCAAAGGGTGGCTACATTGAAGAATCTCAAATATAAAATATATCTTGATTTATTTCAAACTTTTTTGGTTACTACGTGATTCCATATGTGTTATTTCATAGTTTTGATGACTTCACTATTATTCCACAATGTAGAAAATAGTAAAAATAAAGAAAAACCCTTGAATGAGAATGTGTACCCAAACCTTTGACTGGTACTTAATGTATATACACTACCATTGAAAAGTTTGGGGTCACTTAGAAATGTCCTTGTCTTTGAAAGAAAGCAATTTTTTTTGTCCATTAAAATAACGTCAAATTGATCAGAAATACAGTGTAGACATTGTTAATGTTGTAAATGACTATTGTAGCTAGAAATGGCTGATTTTTAATGGAATATCTACATAGGCGTACAGAGGCCCATTATCAGCAACCATCACGCCTATGTTCCAATGGCACGTTGACTTAACTAATCCAAGTTTATCATCTTAAAAGGCTAATGTTCATTAGAAAACCCTTTTGCAATTATGTTAGCACAGCAGAAAACTGTGGTGCTGATTAAAGAAGCAACACAACTGGCCTTCTTTAGACTAGTTGAGTATCTGGAGCATCAGCATTTGTGGGTTCGATTACAGGCTCAAAATGGCCAGAAACAAAGAACGTTCTTCTCAAACTCACCAGTCTATTCTTGTTCTGAGAAATGAAGGCTATTCCATGTGAGAAATTGCCAAGAAACTGAAGATCTCGTACAACGCTGTGTACCTCTCCCTTCACAGAACAGTACAAACTGGCTCTAACCAGAATAGAAAGAGGAGTGGGAGGCCCCACTTTGCTCCATTCTGGCCATTATTATAAGCCCTCACCTCCTGTTTGTTCTACATGGTCTTATGCTGAGCCACACTGGCTCCGTTTATGCAGGAAGTCCAATTTTGAAATTCTTTCCACTATTCGGTCTTAATCCCATCAGATATTTTTTCAGAGACTGATCTGATTAGTCAAAAGACCAAATTGTGAAAAAAAATATATCAGAATTGGGTTTCAGTACACTGGCAACGTTGTGTTTGGGAATCTGAGACTCTTTGTGATTATGGAAATGGGCTTGTCCTGCGGTGGACTGACAGCTGGATAAGACGGCTTCCATCAACCTTTTGGTCCTCTTGCAGAAGATGTTTCTGGTACTAAACATCTCCTGGAAAGGAAGTGATGTATGGATTCTTAAAACTTCATATGGGCAGGTGGTAGTGTCCCACCTGGCCAACATCAGGTGAAATTGCAGAGCGCGAAATTCAAACTACAGAATTATAAATATTTAACTTTCATAAAATCACAAGTGTAATACATCAAAATAAAGCTTAATCCAGCCGCTGTGTCAGATTTCAAAAAGGCTCTACAGCGAAAGCACACCATGCAATTATCTCAGGACAGCGCCCTGTATACAATCACATGAAAAACATATTTCAATCAGGCAGGTGTGACACGAAAGTCAGAAATAGCTAAATAAAAAATGCCTTACCTTTGATGATCTTCTTCTGTTGGCACTCCAAATGGTCCCAGTTACATCACAAATGGTCCTTTTGTTCGATAATGTCCTTCTTTGTATCCATATAAACTCAGTTTAGCTGGCGCGCTACAGTCAATAATCCACCCAGTTTCCCTCTATCAAAATGCATACAAAATGAATCCCAAACGTTACCAATAAACTTTTCCAAACAAGTCAAACAACATTTATAATCAAACCTTAGATACCCTAATATGTAAATAAACAATAAAATGTAAGACAGAGAATTGTTATTGTCTTTACCGGAGAAAAATACCAAAGAACGCGCTCTCGTCCACGCCCTTGGAAACACTACAGTCAAAATGGGATCCCCCTAGAAAAACTACAATTGCTGGCTCATTTTTCCAAAAACCAGTATGAAGTTCTTTCTACAGACTGTTGACATCAAGTGGAAGCCCTAGAAACTGCAATCTGGGAAGATTTCGCCTTATAATAAAAGTGATAGCCATTGAAAACAGTGGTAGGCTGATTTTTTTGGGGGGGGTTGTCCTCGGGGTTTCGCCTGCCATATCAGTTCTGTTATACTCACAGACAAAATGTTAACCGTTTTAGAAACTTTAGAGTGTTTTCTATCCAAATCTACCAATTATATGCATATCCTAGCTTTTTTGGGCACACTTTTCATCCGGATGTGAAAATACTGCCCCCTACCCAAGAGAGGTTAACCACCAACTGTTTGCAGAAGATGTTGCTGGTACTGAACGTCTCCTGGAAAGGATGTAGGGTAACTCGTCTTTGTTGGTAAATGTAATGGGACCGGCTAGCGTGTTGTTTAGGGACAATGAGGGGGCTTTGGGAGCTGCTTTTGAGAGGAAAGATCAGTCAACAAAGTGAATGGGCTCAGGGGGCTACAGAAGGTGTGAAAAGGAAGGCAGTTCTTGCACAGTACAAATGGTTGTGTAGGGGAGATTGAGAAGAAATGGCTCTCGTACACAATAATACATTCATTGTCTAAGCACAACCCAGCACAACTAAAACTCCCTTTCTCATCTCAAAGTACTGTCTGTAAAACCTCCCTCAGCTCATTGACTTTGACGGATCATTCTCGTCAATAGTAGCACTTTGCAGGGGATGTTTGCAGATGTGTCTTTGTATAGTGAATCTGCAGAGAGAAGAATGAGACCGGTTGTGTCATTACTGTTGTAGTCTCGATTTTATACCTTCCAGTGTCCCTTGCTGGTTTCTGTCCCACAATCTTGTTGTGCTCCATAACCACAAGGTGTGTCCCCTCCCTCATGCTTGTGTACCCAGGGCACTGTGGAATTACTCTAGATGACCTTAGTTTTACATTGAGAAAAGGTGAAAAGAGAAGAGGGGTGGACTAAATGGATGACATGGTCCGGAAGGTTCTCTGTGGTCCTCAGGCTACCTCTAATTACCTGTAACCCCATAACACAACCCACACAAACACAACCCAAGTCATGTTTATGCCATGCTTACTGTAAATTGAGCTATCTTGGCAGTCGGCTTGTAAATATTTTGGCCAACTTACCTTCACCTTGTGCAGAGCACAAGTTGGATGCTCATGTTGGTGGAATCAGATTATATACCGCCTACAACAGAATAAATAAATAAATAAATAACTAATAGACAATCTAACCTTCCCACTAATTGTATTGATCTCTTGATTACTGTGTGTGTTCCTCTGTTCAAAGTAAACAACGGCATTATTGGAGTTTGTGAGCATGCCCCCTCTACCTTGTGGGGAGGTTATAAGAATTCACAATGAACTTTGTGGTTCACTATGAGCCGACGAATAAACAGGGAAACTTCCTGTGAAATGAAAGTGTGCTAGTTCTAGCTTGATGTTTATGATAAAAACATGATGTTGTTCATATATTAATGACTCTATGCCGTGGAAGAGCCAGGGTGAAATTCCCCTTTAAGTATAAAAATACTTTAAAGTACTACCTATATCATTTTTTGGGGGTGGGTGGTATCTGTACTTTACTTTACTGTTTCATGTAGGCACTTGTTTACTCAGACACCCAACTATACACAAATGCTTCGTTTGTAAATTATGTCTGAGTGTTGGAGTGTGTTTCTGGTTATAGGTAAATTAAAAAAAACATGAAAATTGTGCAGTTTGGTTTGAAATTAATTTTACTTTTTGATACATAAAGTGTTTTTCAATTCAATACCTTTTGACTTTTAAGTATATATAAATATATTTTACGTATATATAAAACCAAATACTTTTACTCAAGTAGTATTTTACTGAGTGACTTTCACTTTTACTTGAGTCTTTTTCTATGAAGGTTTCTATTTTACTACAGTATGACAGTAGGATACTTTCCACTGACTGTAATCCTTGAACATCAGGGGGTAGATATCACCTTTTTCTGTGTTATCATATTTGTTTCAGCAGATATGAAGGAAATTAAGGAAAATACATTATCCGGCTACAACAAAATGTCCGCCGTAACCCCCATGAGGCGTACTGTACACAATTGTCATGCTTTTATGAAAAAGTGTGCATCATTTTCACATATTACCAAAATGACAAAAATCTGAATGAGAAAGAAAAAAGAGTACACGCTTTTTCAGGCATCATTCTATATAGGCCATGTTGGACCTGCACGAGCTCCGAGAACAGCACCAATAAACAGAACAGAAAAGTAAGTAGGCTAAATGCTGAAGGAAAATAACAGTCTGGAGATACACAAGCAAACAGAGAGAGAGAGACAGAGAGAGAGAGAGAGAGAGAGAGAGAGAGAGAGAGAGAGAGAGAGAGAGAGAGAGAGAGAGAGAGACAGAGAGAGAGAGAGAGAGAGACAGAGAGCGAGAGAGACAGAGAGAGCGAGAGAGACAGAGAGAGAGAGAGAGAGAGAGAGACAGAGAGAGGGAGAGGAGAGAGAGAGAGAGAGAGAGATAAAGAGAGAGAGAGAGAGAGAGAGAGAGAGGGAGAGAGAGAGAGAGATAAAGAGAGAGACAGAGAGATAAAGAGAGAGACAGAGAGAGAGAGAGAGGGAGAGAGAGAGACAGAGATAGAGAGAGAGAGAGAGAGAGAGAGAGAGAGAGAGAGAGAGAGAGAGATAGAAGAGAGAGACAGAGAGAGAGAGAGAGAGAGAGGGAGAGAGAGAGACAGAGATAGAGAGAGAGAGAGAGAGAGAGAGAGAGAGAGAGAGAGAGATAAAGAGAGAGACAGAGAGAGAGAGAGAGAGAGAGAGAGAGAGAGAGACAGAGAGAGAGAGAGAGAGAGAGAGAGAGAGAGAGACAGAGAGAGAGACAGAGAGAGACAGAGAGAGAGAGAGACAGAGAGAGAGAGAGAGACAGAGAGAGAGAGAGGGCGGGGCTCTGGTTTGCGCACCAAAAAGAAAAGGCTCTTTCAATAGCTTATATTTTCTTAGTAAAGGAGTACGCTACTGCTACTCCCTGTTCATCATAAATGCATAGTCACTTTAACCGTACCCACATGTACATACTACCTCAATCAGCCTGACTAACCGGTGTCTGTATATAGCCTCTCTACTGTATATAGCCTCTCTACTGTATATAGCCTCTCTACTGTATATAGCCTCTCTACTGTATGTAGCCTCTCTACTGTATATAGCCTCTCTACTGTATATAGGTATATAGCCTCTCTACTGTATATAGCCTCTCTACTGTATATAGTCTCTCTACTGAATATAGCCTCTACTGTATGTAGCCTCTCTACTGTATATATCCTCTCTACTGTATATAGTCTCTCTACTGTATATAGCCTCTCTTCTGTATATAGCCTCTCTACTGTATATAGCATCTCTACTGTATGTAGCCTCTCTACTGTATGTAGCCTCTCTACTGTATATAGTCTCTCTACTGTATATAGCCTCTCTACTGTATATAGCCTCTCTACTGTATATAGCCTCTCTACTGTATATAGCCTGTCTACTGTATATAGCCTCTCTACTGTATATAGCCTCTACTGTATGTTGCCTCTCTACTGTATATAGCCTCTCTACTGTATATAGTCTCTCTACTGTATATAGCCTCTCTACTGTATATAGCCTCGCTACTGTATATAGCCTGTCTATTGTATATAGCCTCTCTACTGTATATGCCTCTCTACTGTATATGGCCTCTCTACTGTATATAGCCTCTCTACTGTATATAGCCTCTCTACTGTATATAGCCTCTCTACTGTATATAGCCCCTCTACTGTATGTAGCCTCTCTACTGTATATAGCCTCGCTACTGTATATAGCCTGTCAATTGTATATAGCATCTCTACTGTATATAGCCTCTACTGTATATAGCCTCTCTACTGTATATAGCCTCTCTACTCTATATAGCCTCTCTACTGTATGTAGCCTCTCTACTGTATATAGCCTGCCTACTGTATATAGCCTCTCTACTGTATATAGCCTCTACTGTATGTTGCCTCTCTACTGTATATAGCCTCTCTACTGTATATAGCCTCTCTACTGTATATAGACTCGCTACTGTATATAGCCTCTCAACTGTATGTAGCCTCTCTACTGTATATAGCCTCTCTACTGTATATAACCTCTCTACTGTATATAACCTCTCTACTGTATATAGCCTCTCTACTGTATATAACCTCTCTACTGTATATAGCCTCTCTACTGTATATAACCTCTCTACTGTATATAACCTCTACTGTATATAACCTCTCTACTGTATATAGCCTCTCTACTGTATATAACCTCTCTACTGTATATAACCTCTACTGTATATAACCTCTCTACTGTATATAGCCTCTCTACTGTATATTGTCTCTGCTGTATATAGCCTCGCTACTGTATATAGCCTCGCTACTGTATATAGCCTGTCTATTGTATATAGCCTCTCTACTGTATATGGCCTCTCTACTGTATATAGCCTCTCTACTGTATATAGCCTCTCTACTGTATGTTGCTTCTCTACTCTATATAGCCTCTCTACTGTGTATAGCCTCTCTACTATATATAGCCTCTCTACTGTATATAGCCCTCTACTGTATATAGCCCTCTACTGTATGTAGCCTCTCTACTGTATATAGCCTCGCTACTGTATATAGCCTGTCAATTGTATATAGCATCTCTACTGTATATAGGCTCTACTGTATATAGCCTTTCTACTGTATATAGCTCTCTACTGTATATAGCCTCTCTACGGTATATAGCCTCTCTACTGTATATAGCCTCTACTGTATATAACCTCTCTACTGAATATAGCCACTCTACTGTATATAGCCTCGCTGCCGTATATAGCCTCTCTACCGTATATAGCCTCTCTACTGTATATAGCCTCTCTACTGCATATAGCCTCTCTACTGTATATAGCCTGTCTACTGTATATAGCCTCTCTACTATATATAGCCTCTCTACTATATATAGCCTCTCTACTGTATATAGCACCTCTACTGTATGTAGCCTCTCTACTGTATATAGCCTCGCTACTGTATATAGCCTCTCTACTGTATATAGCCTGTCTACTGTATATAGCCTCTACTGTATATAGCCTCTCTACCGTATATAGTCTCTCTACTGTATATAGCCTGTCTACTGTATATAGCCTCTCTACTGTATATAGCCTCTACTGTATATAGCCTGTCTACTGTATATAGCCTCTACTGTATATAGCCTCTCTACTCTATATAGCCTCTCTACTGTATATAGCCTCTCTACTGTATATAGCCTCTACTGTATGTTGCCTCTCTACTGTATATAGCCTCTCTACTGTATATAGTCTCTCTACTGTATGTTGCCTCTCTACTGTATATAGCCTCTCTACTGTATATAGCCTCTCTACTGTATATAGTCTCTCTACTGTATATAGCCTCTCTACTGTATATAGACTCGCTACTGTATATAGCCTCTCAACTGTATGTAGCCTCTCTACTGTATATAGCCTCTCTACTGTATATAACCTCTCTACTGTATATAACCTCTCTACTGTATATAGCCTCTCTACTGTATATACCTCTCTACTGTATATAGCCTCTCTACTGTATATAACCTCTCTACTGTATATAACCTCTCTACTGTATATAACCTCTCTACTGTATATAACCTCTCTACTGTATATAACCTCTCTACTGTATATAACCTCTCTACTGTATATAACCTCTCTACTGTATATAGCCTCTCTACTGTATATAGTCTCTCTACTGTATATAGCCTCGCTACTGTATATAGCCTCGCTACTGTATATAGCCTGTCTATTGTATATAGCCTCTCTACTGTATATGGCCTCTCTACTGTATATAGCCTCTCTACTGTATATAGCCTCTCTACTGTATGTTGCTTCTCTACTCTATATAGCCTCTCTACTGTGTATAGCCTCTCTACTATATATAGCCTCTCTACTGTATATAGCCCTCTACTGTATATAGCCCTCTACTGTATGTAGCCTCTCTACTGTATATAGCCTCGCTACTGTATATAGCCTGTCAATTGTATATAGCATCTCTACTGTATATAGGCTCTACTGTATATAGCCTTTCTACTGTATATAGCCTCTCTACTGTATATAGCCTCTCTACGGTATATAGCCTCTCTACTGTATATAGCCTCTACTGTATATAACCTCTCTACTGAATATAGCCACTCTACTGTATATAGCCTCGCTGCCGTATATAGCCTCTCTACCGTATATAGCCTCTCTACTGTATATAGCCTCTCTACTGCATATAGCCTCTCTACTGTATATAGCCTGTCTACTGTATATAGCCTCTCTACTATATATAGCCTCTCTACTATATATAGCCTCTCTACTGTATATAGCACCTCTACTGTATGTAGCCTCTCTACTGTATATAGCCTCGCTACTGTATATAGCCTCTCTACTGTATATAGCCTGTCTACTGTATATAGCCTCTACTGTATATAGCCTCTCTACCGTATATAGTCTCTCTACTGTATATAGCCTGTCTACTGTATATAGCCTCTCTACTGTATATAGCCTCTACTGTATATAGCCTGTCTACTGTATATAGCCTCTACTGTATATAGCCTCTCTACTCTATATAGCCTCTCTACTGTATATAGCCTCTCTACTGTATATAGCCTCTACTGTATGTTGCCTCTCTACTGTATATAGCCTCTCTACTGTATATAGTCTCTCTACTGTATATAGCCTCTCTACTGTATATAGCCTCTCTACTGTATATAGTCTCTCTACTGTATATAGCCTCTCTACTGTATATAGCCTCTCTACTGTATATAGCCTCTCTACTGTATATAGACTCGCTACTGTATATAGCCTCTCAACTGTATGTAGCCTCTCTACTGTATATAGCCTCTCTACTGTATATAGCCTCTCTACCGTATATAGCCTCTCTACCGTATATAGCCTCTCTACCATATATAGCCTCTCTACTGTATATAGCCTCGCTACTGTATATAGCCTCTTTACTGTATGTAGCCTCTCTACTGTATATAGCCTCTACTGTATATAGCCTCTACTGTATATAGCCTCTCTACTGTATATAGCCTCTACTGTATAGAGCATCTACTGTATATAGCCTCTCTACTGTATGTAGCCTCTACTGTATAGAGCATCTACTGTATATAGCCTCTCTACTGTATATAGCCTCTCTACTGTATATAGCCTCTCTACTGTTATAGCCTCTCTACTGTTATAGCCTCCCTACTGTATATAGCCTCCCTACTGTACATAGCCTCTCTACTGTATATTGCCTCTACTGTATATAGCCTCTACTGTATATAGCCTCTCTACTGTATATAGCCTCTACTGTATATAACCTCTCTACTGAATATAGCCTCTCTACTGTATATAGCCTCGCTGCCGTATATAGCCTCTCTACCGTATATAGCCTCGCTGCCGTATATAGCCTCTCTACCGTATATAGCCTCTCTACTGTATATAGCCTCTCTACTGTATATAGCCTCTCTACTGTATATAGCCTCTCTACTGTATATAGCCTCTACTGTATGTTGCCTCTCTACTGTATATAGCCTCTCTACTGTATATAGTCTCTCTACTGTATATAGCCTCTCTACTGTATATAGCCTCTCTACTGTATATAGTCTCTCTACTGTATATAGCCTCTCTACTGTATATAGCCTCTCTACTGTATATAGCCTCTCTACTGTATATAGTCTCGCTACTGTATATAGTCTCTCTACTGTATATAGCCTCTCAACTGTATGTAGCCTCTCTACTGTATATAGCCTCTCTACTGTATATAGTCTCTCTACTGTATGTAGCCTCTCTACTGTATATAGCCTCTCTACTGTATATAGCCTCTCTACTGTATATAGCCTCTCAACTGTATATAGCCTCTCAACTGTATATAGCCTCTCTACTGTATATAGCCTCTCTACCGTATATAGCCTCTCTACCGTATATAGCCTCTCTACCATATATAGCCTCTCTACTGTATATAGCCTCGCTACTGTATATAGCCTCTCAACTGTATGTAGCCTCTCTACTGTATATAGCCTCTCAACTGTATATAGCCTCTCAACTGTATATAGCCTCTCTACTGTATATAGCCTCTCTACCGTATATAGCCTCTCTACCGTATATAGCCTCTCTACCATATATAGCCTCTCTACTGTATATAGCCTCTCTACTGTATATAGTCTCTCTACTGTATATAGCCTCTCTACTGTATATAGCCTCTCTACTGTATATAGCCTCTCTACTGTATATAGACTCGCTACTGTATATAGCCTCTCAACTGTATGTAGCCTCTCTACTGTATATAGCCTCTCTACTGTATATAGCCTCTCTACTGTATATAGCCTCTACTGTATATAACCTCTCTACTGAATATAGCCTCTCTACTGTATATAGCCTCGTTGCCGTATATAGCCTCTCTACCGTATATAGCCTCTCTTCTGTATATAGCCTCTCTACTGTATGTAGCCTCTCTACTGTATATAGCCTCGCTACTGTATATAGCCTGTCAATTGTATATAGCATCTCTACTGTATATAGCCTCTACTGTATATAGCCTCTCTACTGTATATAGCCTCTCTACTGTATATAGTCTCTCTACTGTATATAGCCTGTCTACTGTATATAGCCTCTCTACTGTATATAGCCTCTCTACTGTATATAGCCTCTTTACTGTATATAGTCTCTCTACTGTATATAGTCTCTCTACTGTATATAGCCTCTCTACTGTATATAGCCTCTACTGTATATAGCCTCTACTGTATATAGCCTCTCTACTCTATATAGCCTCTCTACTGTATATAGCCTCTACTGTATGTTGCCTCTCTACTGTATATAGCCTCTCTACTGTATATAGTCTCTCTACTGTATATAGCCTCTCTACTGTATATAGCCTCTCTACTGTATATAGTCTCTCTACTGTATATAGCCTCTCTACTGTATATAGCCTCTCTACTGTATATAGCCTCTCTACTGTATATAGACTCGCTACTGTATATAGTCTCTCTACTGTATATAGCCTCTCAACTGTATGTAGCCTCTCTACTGTATATAGCCTCTCTACTGTATATAGTCTCTCTACTGTATGTAGCCTCTCTACTGTATATAGCCTCTCTACTGTATATAGCCTCTCTACTGTATATAGCCTCTCAACTGTATATAGCCTCTCAACTGTATATAGCCTCTCTACTGTATATAGCCTCTCTACCGTATATAGCCTCTCTACCGTATATAGCCTCTCTACCATATATAGCCTCTCTACTGTATATAGCCTCGCTACTGTATATAGCCTCTCAACTGTATGTAGCCTCTCTACTGTATATAGCTCTCTACTGTATATAGCCTCTCTACTGTATGTAGCCTCTACTGTATATAGCCTCTCTACTGTATATAGCCTCTACTGTATATAACCTCTCTACTGAATATAGCCTCTCTACTGTATATAGCCTCTCTACTGTATATAGCCTCTCTACTGTATGTAGCCTCTCTACTGTATATAGCCTCTCTACTGTATATATCCTCTACTGTATATAGCCTCTCTACTGTATATAGCCTCTACTGTATATAGCCTCGCTACTGTATATAGCCTCTCTACTGTATATAGCCTCTCTACTGTATATAGCCTCTCTACTGTATATAGCCTCACTACTTTTATTTTCAAATGTCTTTTCACTGTTGTTTTATTTCTTTATTTACCTACACACACACACACACCTCTTTTCGCACTATTGGTTTGAGCCTGTAAGTAAGCATTTCACTGTAAGGTCTACACCTGTTGTATTTGGTGCATGTAACAAATAAACTTTGATATGATTGGATTTGAGTAGACTTCATTTGGGTTTAAGAAACTGTCCCTATGGGGCATTATAACTCATGGATGACCCATAGGGACAGTTCGAATGCCATCCTCGTTACCTCCAACCAACAAACCTAATGAATTCACCAGGCCTGTCTGTGACGGACAGCTGGATAAGACTGCCACCAACTGTTTGGTCCTTTTCCAGAAGATGTTGCTGGTACGTCTCCTGGAACGGAAGTGATGTATGGGTTCTTAACCCTGCACGTCTCCTGGAAAGGAAGTGATGTATGGGTTCTTAACCCTGCACGTCTCCTGGAAAGGAAGTGATGTAAGGGTTCTTAACCACCATTGGTATGTTCCCTCCCAGAGACACATCCAACCAATAACCACTAGACCGGGGTCTTCACCATGTTATTGGTTAATAAAGGGTATTCTGTATTATAACGGTTCATTAGATGGTTCAGTGGTGGAAGATGATGTGATAGGCAATATAGCAGAAGTGTCAAACTCATTTTGCCCCCGGGGAGGGGGGGGGCATTCAGTATTCAACGAGGTCTGGAGGGCCGCATTCAGTATTCAACGAGGTCTGGAAGGCCACACTGAAAATGGGCTATATTTCCTCTCTGTCAAAATGAGTATAAAAATAGTCCTCTAGCCCCAGAACGAATCAGTGGTGTGGGAATTGGGGGCACGCTATTCTTCACGGGATCTCCAATGCATTTTATTTGTATTTCATTTTATTTATGAAGGATCCCCGTTAAAGAAATCCTGTTATGTTACATTATCGCCACCAGCCAATTAGCTGAGAGCATCTAGTTCTCCTTTATAACAGACTAGACTCCTTGACTAAATAGATCACACAGTCTGGCTCTGAACAATCTGTCTCGTCCCTACTGTATTACTCATGGTGTGTGTGTGTGTGTGTGTGTGTGTGTGTGTGTGTTTGTTTGTTTGTACTCCTGATTGGGACGTGAGGTGTGTCTGGCTGGCACACAGACAGGCCCAGGGATTTGTGTTGTTTTGTATTGGTATTTATTATGGATCCCCATTAGTTCCTGCCAAGGCAGCAGCTACTCTTCCTCGGGTTTATTATGGATCCCCATTAGTTCTGCCAAGACAGCAGCTACTCTTCCTGGGGTTTATTATGGATCCCCATTAGTACCTGCCAAGACAGCAGCTACTCTTCCTCGGGTTTATTATGGATCCCCATTAGTTCTGCCAAGACAGCAGCTACTCTTCCTGGGGTTTATTATGGATCCCCATTAGTACCTGCCAAGACAGCAGCTACTCTTCCTGGGGTTTATTATGGATCCCCATTAGTTCCTGCCAAGACAGCAGCTACTCTTCCAGGGGTTTATTATGGATCCCCATTAGTTCCTGCCAAGACAGCAGCTACTCTTCCTGGGGTTTATTATGGATCCCCATTAGTTCCTGCCAAGACAGCAGCTACTCTTCCTCGGGTCCAGCTAAATTACATTCAGTTATTTACAATTTAAAATAGTACATGCCATCTTGTTTCATGACACTTTTCACAACACATTCAGTGTGTTCCCACAGGCCACTATTCGATTCCATATTTACAATACATTAAGTGTGTTCCCACAGGCCACTACTCGATTCCATATCTACAATACAAAATCCATGTGTTCGTGTGTCCGTGCCTGTGTGTGTCCGTACATGTGTGTGTCCGTGCCTGTGTGTCTCCGTGCTTGTGTGTGTCCGTACCGGTGTGTGTCCGTGCCTGTTTGTGTCCGTACCTGTGTGTGTCCGTGCCTGTGTGTCTCCGTGCTTGTGCGTGTCCGTACCGATGTGTGTCCGTGCCCGTTTGTGTCCGTACCTGTGTGTGTCCGTACCTGTGTGTGTCCGTACCTGTGTGTGTCCGCACCTGTGTGTGTCCGTGCCTGTGTGTGTCCGTACCTGTGTGTGTCCGTGCCTGTGTGTGTCCGTGCTTGCGTGTGTCCGTACCGGTGTGTGTCCGTGCCTGTTTGTGTCCGCACCTGTGTGTGTCCGTACCGGTGTGTGTCCGTACCTGTGTGTGTTCGTGCCCGGTGTGTGTCCGTACCTGTGTGTGTCCGTACCTGTGTGTGCCCGTACCTGTGTGTGCCCGTACCTGTGTGTGTCCGTACCTGTGTGTGTCCGTACCTGTGTGTGTCCGCACAGGTGTGTGTCCGTGCCTGTTTGTGTCCGTGCCTGTGTGTCCGTACCTGTGTGTGTCCGTGCCTGTGTGTGCCCGCACCTGTGTGTGTCCGTACCCGTGTGTGTCCGTGCCCGCGTGTGTCCGTACCTGTGCGCGTCCGTGCCTGTTTGTGTCCGTACCTGTGTGTGTCCGTGCCTGTGTGTGTCCGTACCCGTGTGTGTCCGTACCTGTGCGTGTCCGTGCATGTGTGTGTCCGTACCTGTGTGTGTCCGTACATGTGTGTGTCCGTCTTGCGTGTGCCCGTACCGGTGTGTGTCCGTGCCTGCTTGTGTCCGCACCTGTGTGTGTCCGCACCTGTGTGTGTCCGTACCGGTGTGTGCCCGTACCCGTGTGTGTCCGTACCTGTGTGTGTCCGTACCTGTGTGTGCCCGTACCTGTGTGTGTCCGTACCTGTGTGTGTCCGTACCTGTGTGTGTCCGTGCCTGTGTGTGTCCGTACAGGTGTGTGCCCGTGCCTGTTTGTGTCCGTACCTATGTGTGTCCGTGCCTGTGCGTGTCCGTACCTGTGCGTGCCCGCACCTGTGTGTGTCCGTACCTGTGTGTGTCCGCACCTGTGTGTGCCCGTACCTGTGTGTGTCCGTGCCTGTTTGTGTCCGTACCTGTGTGTGTCCGTGCCTGTGTGTCTCCGTACCTGTGTGTCTCCGTACCTGTGTGTGTCCGTACCTGTTTGTGTCCGTGCCTGTGTGTGTCCGTACCTGTGTGTGTCTGCACCTGTGTGTGTCCGTACCTGTGTGTGTCCGCACCTGTGTGTGCCCGCACCTGTGTGTGTCCGTGCCTGTTTGTGTCCGCACCTGTGTGTGTCCGTGCCTGTGTGTGTCCGTACATGTGTGTGTCCGTACCTGCGTGTGTCCGTGCCTGTTTGTGTCCATACCTGTGTGTGTCCGTGCCTGTGTGTCTCCGTACCTGTGTGTGACCGTACATGTGTGTGTCCGTGCCTGTTTGTGTCCGCACCCGTGTGTGTCCGTGCCTGTGTGTGTCCGTACATGTGTGTGTCCGTACCTGCGTGTGTCCGTGCCTGTTTGTGTCCATACCTGTGTGTGTCCGTGCCTGTGTGTGTCCGTACCTGTGTGTGCCCGTACCTGTGTGTGTCCGTGCCTGTTTGTGTCCGCACCTGTGTGTGTCCGTGCCTGTGTGTGTCCGTACATGTGTGTGTCCGTACCTGCGTGTGTCCGTGCCTGTTTGTGTCCATACCTGTGTGTGTCCGTGCCTGTGTGTCTCCGTACCTGTGTGTGCCCGTACCTGTGTGTGTCCGTGCCTGTTTGTGTCCGCACCTGTGTGTGTCCGTGCCTGTGTGTGTCCGTACATGTGTGTGTCCGTACCTGCGTGTGTCCGTGCCTGTTTGTGTCCATACCTGTGTGTGTCCGTGCCTGTGTGTCTCCGTGCCCGTGTGTGACCGTACATGTGTGTGTCCGTACCTGCGCGTGTCCGTACCTGTGTGTGTCCGTACCTGTGTGTGTCCGCACCTGTGTGTGTCCGTACCTGTGTGTGTCCGTACCTGTGTGTGACCGTACCTGTGTGTGTCCGTACCTGTGTGTGACCGTACATGTGTGTGCCCGTACCTGTGTGTGTCCGTACCTGTGTGTGTCCGTACCTGTGTGTGGCCGTACCTGTGTGTGTCCGTACCTGTGTGTGTCCGTACCTGTGTGTGTCCGTACCTGTGTGTGACCGTACATGTGTGTGTCCGTACCTGCGCGTGTCCGTACCTGTGTGTGTCCGTACCTGTGTGTGTCCGTACCTGTGTGTGACCGTACATGTGTGTGTCCGTACCTGCGCGTGTCCGTGCCTGTGTGCGTCCGTACCTGTGTGTGTCCGTACCTGTGTGCGCCCATACCTGTGTGTGTCCGTACCTGTGTGTGCCCGTACCTGTGTGTGTCCGTGCTTGTGTGTGTCAGTACCTGTGTGTGTCCGTACCTGTGTGTGTCCGTCCACCTGTGTGTGTCCGTACAGGTGTGTGTCCGTGCCTGTTTGTGCCCGTACCTATGTGTGTCCGTACCTGTGCGTGTCCGTGCCTGTGTGTGCCCGCACCTGTGTGTGTCCGTACCCGCGTGTGTCCGTACCTGTGTGTGTCCGTACCTGTGTGTGTCCGTGCCTGTTTGTGTCCGTACCTGTGTGTGCCCGTGCCTGTGTGTCTCCGTACCTGTGTGTCTCCGTACCTGTGTGTGTCCGTACCTGTGTGTGTCCGTACCTGTGTGTGTCCGTACCTGTGTGTGTCCGCACCTGTGTGTGTCCGTACCTGTGTGTGTCCGCACCTGTGTGTGTCCGTACCTGTGTGTGTCCGTGCCCGTTTGTGTCCGTACCTGTGTGTGTCCGTGCCTGAGTGTGTCCGCACATGTGTGTGTCCGTACCCGTGTGTGTCCGTGCCTGTTTGTGTCCGTACCTGTGCGTGTCCGTGTCTGTGTGTGTCCGTACATGTGTGTCCGGCCTTGCGTGTCCGTGCATGTGTGTGCCCGTACCTGTGTGTGTCCGTACCTGTGTGCGTCCATACCTGTGTGTGCCCGTACCTGTGTGTGTCCGTAAGCGTGTGTCCGTACCCGTGTGTGTCCGTACCTGTGTGTGTCCGTGCCTGTGTGTGCCCGTACCTGTGTGTGTCCTTACCCGTGTGTGCCCTACCTGTGTGTGTCCATACCCGTGTGTGTCCGTGCCTGTGTGTGTCCGTACCTGTGTGTGTCCCTACCTGTGTGTGCCCTTTCCAGGCCTTGTGTGTGTCCGTACCTGTGTGTGTCCGTGCCTGTGTGTGTCCGTACCTGTGTGTGCCCGTACCTGTGTGTGTCCCAGGCCTGTGTGTGTCCGTACCTGTGTGTGTCCGTACCTGTGTGTGTCCGCACCTGTGTGTGTGCCCGTACCTGTGTGCGCCCGTACCTGTGTGTGTCCGTACCTATATGTGTCTGTGCCTGTGCGTGTCCGTACATGTGCGCGTCCGTACCTGTGTGTGTCCGTACCTGTGTGTCTGTGCCTGTGCGTGCCCGTACATGTGCGCGTCCGTACCTGTGTGTGTCCGTACCTGTGCGTGCCGTACCTGTGTGTGTCCGTACCTGTGCGTGCCGCACCTGTGTGTGTCCGTACCTGTGTGTGTCCGTACCTGTGTGTGCCGTACCTGTGTGTGTCCGTACCTGTGTGTGTCCGCGCCTGTGTGTGCCCGTACCTGTGCGTGTCCGTACCTGTGTGTGCCCGTGCCTGTTTGTGTCCGTACCTGTTTGTGTCCGTGCCTGTTTGTGCCCGTACCTGTGTGTGCCCGTACCTGTGTGTGTCCGCGCCTGTGTGTGTCCGTACCTGTGTGTGTCCGTGCCTGTTTGTGTCCGTACCTGTGTGTGTCCGTGCCTGTGTGTGTCTCTTTCCAGGCCTTGCTGTTCCATAAGATGTATGTACGTACCTGTGTGTGCCCGTGCCCGTGTGTGTCCGTACCCATGTGTGCCCGTACCTGTGTGTGTCCGTGCCCGTGTGTGACCGTACCTGTGTGTGCCCGTGCCTGTGCGTGTCCGTACCTGCGTGTGTCCGTACCCGTGTGTGTCCGTGCCTGTGTGTGTCCGTACCTGTGTGTGTCCGTACCTGTGTGTGTCCGTACCCGTGTGTGTCCGTACCTGTGTGTGTCCGTACCTGTGTGTGTCCCTACCTGTGTGTGTCCGTACCTGTTTGTGTCCGTACCTGTGTGTGTCCGTGCCTGTGTGTGTCTCTTTCCAGGCCTTGCTGTTCCATAAGGTGTATGTACGTACCTGCGTGTGTCCGTGCCTGTTTGTGTCCGTACCTGTGTGTGTCCGTGCCTGTGTGTGTCTCTTTCCAGGCCTTGCTGTTCCATAAGGTGTATGTACGTACCGGTGTGTGTCCGTACCTGTGTGTGTCCGTGCCTGTGTGTGTCTCTTTCCAGGCCTTGCTGTTCCATAAGGTGTATGTACGTACCTGTGTGTGTCCGTGCCTGTTTATGTCCGTACCTGTGTGTGTCCGTGCCTGTGTGTGTCTCTTTCCAGGCCTTGCTGTTCCATAAGGTGTATGTACGTACCGGTGTGTGTCCGTACCTGTGTGTGTCCGTGCCTGTGTGTGTCTCTTTCCAGGCCTTGCTGTTCCATAAGGTGTATGTACGTACCGGTGTGTGTCCGTACCTGTGTGTGCCCGTGCCTGTGTGTGTCTCTTTCCAGGCCTTGCTGTTCCATAAGGTGTATGTACGTACCTGTGTGTGTCCGTACCCGTGTGTGTCCGTGCCTGTGTGTGTCTCTTTCCAGGCCTTGCTGTTCCATAAGGTGTATGTACGTACCTGTGTGTGTCCGTACCCGTGTGTGTCCGTACCTGTGTGTGTCTCTTTCCAGGCCTTGCTGTTCCATAAGGTGTATGTACATACATTTCTACTGCTTGTGGAATATATTTACATGTAGACATGTCTCTTTCTAGTAGTAAAGGCTATAAGCTTGAGTTTCAATTTGGGAAGCATACAATTTATCCGACCATTTCTACCTATCTGTGTGCCCGTCAGGATTTTTACATGAGCATTTCTATAATAACGTGTTCGTTTCTAAAAATCCTTGTCACGTGGTTAACCATAACAATCTGAATAAAAATGAATATATAAAAATATAAATTAAACTAATGTGAGATCACCAGCCTCCCTCTGAGAACACCAGGCTCCCTCTGAGAACACCAGCCTCTGAGAACAACAGCCTCAGAGAACACTAGCCTCTGAGAACAACAGCCTCAGAGAACACCAGCCTCAGAGAACACCAGCCACCCTCTGAGAACACCAGCCACCCTCTGAGAACACCAGCCACCCTCTGAGTCCACCAGCCTCTGAGAACACCAGCCTCTGAGAACACCAGCCTCTGAGAACACCAGCCTCTGAGAACACCAGCCTCTGAGAACACCAGCTCCTGAGTTCACCAGTCTCTGAGTTGACCAGCCTCCCTCTGAGAACACCAGCCTCCCTCTGAGAACATCAGCCTCCCTCTGAGAACATCAGCCTCCCTTTGAGAACACCAGCCTCACTCTGAGTTCACCAGCCTCTGAAAACAACTCCCTCTGCGAACAATAGCCTCCCTCTGAGAGCACCAGCCGCCCTCTGAGATCACCAGCCTCCCTCTGAGATCACCAGCCTCCCTCTGAGATCACCAGCTTTCCCCGCACTTAACCATAAGCTCGGATGCTCAAAGGTTGTTACATCCCAGAGCCCAACTCAAGAAAGGACCTGATTTATGAATGCATATACAGTTACAGCTGTTTGAAAAAGGAGGCAAGATTGAGCAAGACTTGGCAAACATTTGAGATTTGATTAACCATTGTCCAGTCCTAGGTGATGGAGATCAGATCCACCCCGTTCCCCTGAAACACACACACACTGGTCCCCCGTTGTGACCATTTCCCAAGCATCTCTGTGCAGTCAGACCTTTGATTATTTTGTGCCACCAGGGCCACAATAATATGCCCCCCCCCTCTGATTGTCCTAGTGTGACCCCCTCCCCATGGGTTACTGCAGCTAGTGTTGCCAGATCTGCCACTACCTGGGTGGGGGCACCCCGCCGGAATCCCCACCGGCTCGGTACAAGGTCGTCAAGATTTTCATTAGCAGCTTTGAGAATTTCCTTGTATATTATCAGGGTCCTCTGGCTATGTAGGACCAACCCTGCCAGGCGGTAGGTGTCTTACCGCATTTATCTTTCTGTTTTGGCTGCATTTCGGCTGCTTACAGCAGGCCCACAAAACTGATAAGGACTTCTCTCTAGAGTCTGGGTCGTTCGGGCGAGTGTCTAAGGTATAGGGTTGGGGACCGTTTCATCATGGTAGGACAATAAAAAAATACATTAGATGTACAATTTATTTTAAATCTTGTTAGGGAGGGTGTTCCTCTGGCGGGATCAAATCAGCGGATATTTTAGAGCGCCACCGAAAGTTTTCGATAAAACTCAAACTTTCATTAAAACACAAATGCAAGGTAGTGAATTAAAGCTACACTCGTTGTGAATCTAGCCACAAGTCAGATTTGTAAAATGCTTTTCGGCGAAAGCATGAGAAGCTATTATCTGATAGCATGCACCCCCCAGAATACCAGACCGTCAACAAAACAACAGATTTTGCGGTAGCCGGCGCTACCCAAAACGCAGAAATAAAATATAAAACTTTCATTACCTTTGACGAGCTTCTTTCTTGGCACTCCTATATGTCACATAAACATCACAATTGGGTCTTTTTCCCGATTAAATCCGTCATTGTATACCCAAAATGTGATTTGCTGACGACCGGTCTGATCCAGAAAAATGCCCCTTCACATGACGCAACGTCACTTTTTAAAATTACAAAAGTTACCTATATACTTTTACAAATCACTTCAAATTACTTTTCTAAACCAACTTTAGGTATTAAACGTTAATAGTCTATTAGATTGATCACGGGGCGATCTGTATTCGATAGCAGCAAGTCTTGAAATCATCGTCCATGTTTTCACTTTCAAAACATCCTGTGGTGTACTCGATGAAAGGAAGTGCTTATACGTCACCAAACCAAGGATAAACCAGCCCCTAAATGACAGCATTGGCGACATCGTGTGGAAGCTGTAGGCGTTTACAGGGGCTTGATATGTATTTTCTTCAGCCAAAGACAATGCATTGACTGGCGGATGGATATTATTTTTGTGTTTTGGGTGAGCAGTTTTTCGAAGGATTTTGACTCCTAAACACGTTATGTTCTAGCCACAGACACGATTTAACCAGTTTTAGAGACTTCAGGGTGTTTTCTATACACACACACTTCATCATATGCATATACTATATTCCTGGCATGAGTAGCAGGACGCTGAAATGTTGCATGATTTTTAACAAAAAGCTGCGAAAATTCGCAGCCTCCTTAAGAGGTTTAAAATGTAGTTCCATCATGATAAGACAATAAAGAAATAAATTAGATGTATAACTTATTTTAAAATGCATATCCCACATCTGCACAAAATTGAAGGCTCTCTCTCACAAACTGTGCTCACAGAAACACAAACGTTCTGGGAATATATGCAACCTTTTCCTTTCAAAGAACACTTAACGCCTACACTAAACCAGACACCAAAAACACACACAACACCTTCGATCACAACACAGCCACACATAACCACACACTGTGCCATCTAGGTCTCCCACATAACCACACACTGTGCCATCTAAGTCTCCCACATAACCACACACTGTGCCATCTAAGTCTCCCACATAACCACACACTGTGCCATCTAGGTCTCCCACATAACCACACACTGTGCCATCTAGGTCTCCCACATAACCACACACTGTGCCATCTAGGTCTCCCACATAACCACACACTGTGCCATCTAGGTCTCCCACATAACCACACACTGTGCCATCTAGGTCTCCCACATAACCACACACTGTGGCATCTAGGTCTCCCACATAACCACACACTGTGCCATCTAGGTCTTCCACACATAACCACACACTGTGCCATCTAGGTCTTCCCACATAACCACACACTGTGCCATCTAAGTCTTCCCACATAACAACACACTGTGCCATCTAGGTCTTCCACACATAACCACACACTGTGCCATCTAGTCCTCCCACATAACCACACACTGTGCCATCTAGGTCTTCCACATAACCACACACTGTGCCATCTAGGTCTTCCACACATAACCACACACTGTGCCATCTAGGTCTTCCACACATAACCACACACTGTGCCATCTAGGTCTTCCACACATAACCACACACTCTGCCATCTAGGTCTTCAAAACATAACCACTCACTGTGCCATCTAAGTCTCCCACATAACCACACACTGTGCCATCTAAGTCTCCCACATAACCACACACTGTGCCATCTAGGTCTTCCACACATAACCACACACTGTGCCATCTACGTCTTCCACACATAACCACACACTGTGCCATCTAGGTCTCCCACATAACCACATACTGTGCCATCTAAGTCTTCCACACATAACCACACACTGTGCCATCTAAGTCTTCCACACATAACCACACACTGTGCCATCTAGGTCTTCCACATAACCACACACTGTGCCATCTAGGTCTTCCACATAACCACACACTGTGCCATCTAGGTCTTCCACACATAACCACACACTGTGCCATCTAGGTTTCCCACATAACCACACACTGTGCCATCTAGGTCTTCCACACATAACCACACACTGTGCCATCTTGGTCTTCCACACATAACCACACACTGTGCCATCTAGGTCTTCCACACATAACCACACACTGTGCCATCTAGGTCTCCCACATAACCACACACTGTGCCATCTAGGTCTTCCACACATAACCACACACTGTGCCATCTAGGTCTTCCACATAACCACACACTGTGCCATCTAGGTCTTCCACACATAACCACACACTGTGCCATCTAGGTCTCCCACATAACCACACACTGTGCCATCTAGGTCTTCCACACATAACCACACACTGTGCCATCTAGGTCTTCCACATAACCACACACTGTGCCATCTAGGTCTTCCACACATAACCACACACTGTGCCATCTAGGTCTTCCACATAACCACACACTGTGCCATCTAAGTCTTCCACACATAACCACACACTGTGCCATCTAGGTCTTCCACACATAACCACACACTGTGCCATCTAGGTCTTCCACACATAACCACACACTGTGCCATCTAGGTCTTCAACACATAACCACACACTGTGCCATCTAAGTCTCCCACATAACCACACACTGTGCCATCTAAGTCTCCCACATAACCACACACTGTGCCATCTAGGTCTTCCACACATAACCACACACTGTGCCATCTAGGTCTTCCACAGATAACCACACACTGTGCCATCTAAGTCTCCCACATAACCACACAATGTGCCATTTAGGTCTCCCACATAACCACACACTGTGCCATCTAGGTCTTCCACACATAACCACACACTGTGCCATCTAGGTCTCCCACATAACCACACACTGTGCCATCTAAGTCTTCCACACATAACCACACACTGTGCCATCTAAGTCTTCCACACATAACCACACACTGTGCCATCTAGGTCTTCCACATAACCACACACTGTGCCATCTAAGTCTTCCACACATAACCACACACTGTGCCATCTAGGTCTTCCCACATAACCACACACTGTGCCATCTAGGTCTTCCACACATAACCACACACTGTGCCATCTAGGTCTTCCACACATAACCACACACTGTGCCATCTAGGTCTTCCACACATAACCACACACTGTGCCATCTAGGTCTCCCACATAACCACACACTGTGCCATCTAGGTCTTCCACACATAACCACACACTGTGCCATCTAGGTCTCCCACATAACCACACACTGTGCCATCTAGGTCTTCCCACATAACCACACACTGTGCCATCTAGGTCTTCCACACATAACCACACACTGTGCCATCTAGGTCTTCCACACATAACCACACACTGTGCCATCTAGGTCTTCCACACATAACCACACACTGTGCCATCTAAGTCTTCCACACATAACCACACACTGTGCCATCTAGGTCTTCCACATAACCACACACTGTGCCATCTAAGTCTTCCACACATAACCACACACTGTGCCATCTAGGTTTCCCACATAACCACACACTGTGCCATCTAGGTCTTCCAAAACATAACCACACACTGTGCCATCTAGGTCTCCCACATAACCACACACTGTGCCATCTAAGTCTCCCACATAACCACACACTGTGCCATCTAGGTCTTCCACACATAACCACACACTGTGCCATCTAGGTCTTCCACACATAACCACACACTGTGCCATCTAGGTCTTCCACACATAACCACACACTGTGCCATCTAAGTCTTCCACACATAACCACACACTGTGCCATCTAGGTCTTCCACATAACCACACACTGTGCCATCTAAGTCTTCCACACATAACCACACACTGTGCCATCTAGGTCTTCCCACATAACCACACACTGTGCCATCTAGGTCTTCAAAACATAACCACACACTGTGCCATCTAAGTCTCCCACATAACCACACACTGTGCCATCTAAGTCTCCCACATAACCACACACTGTGCCATCTAGGTCTTCCACACATAACCACACACTGTGCCATCTAGGTCTCCCACATAACCACACACTGTGCCATCTAGGTCTCCCACATAACCACACACTGTGCCATCTAAGTCTTCCCACATAACCACACACTGTGCCATCTAAGTCTTCCACACATAACCACACACTGTGCCATCTAGGTCTTCCACATAACCACACACTGTGCCATCTAAGTCTTCCACACATAACCACACACTGTGCCATCTAGGTTTCCCACATAACCACACACTGTGCCATCTAGGTCTTCCACACATAACCACACACTGTGCCATCTAGGTCTTCCACACATAACCACACACTGTGCCATCTAGGTCTTCCACACATAACCACACACTGTGCCATCTAGGTCTTCCCACATAACCACACACTGTGCCATCTAGGTCTTCCACACATAACCACACACTGTGCCATCTAGGTCTTCCACATAACCACACACTGTGCCATCTAGGTCTTCCACACATAACCACACACTGTGCCATCTAGGTCTTCCACATAACCACACACTGTGCCATCTAGGTCTTCCACATAACCACACACTGTGCCATCTAGGTCTTCCACATAACCACACACTGTGCCATCTAGGTTTCCCACATAACCACACACTGTGCCATCTAGGTCTTCCACACATAACCACACACTGTGCCATCTAGGTCTTCCACACATAACCACACACTGTGCCATCTAGGTCTTCCACACATAACCACACACTGTGCCATCTAGGTCTCCCACATAACCACACACTGTGCCATCTAGGTCTTCCACACATAACCACACACTGTGCCATCTAGGTCTTCCACATAACCACACACTGTGCCATCTAGGTCTTCCCACATAACCACACACTGTGCCATCTAGGTCTTCCAAACATAACCACACACTGTGCCATCTAGGTCTTCCACACATAACCACACACTGTGCCATCTAGGTCTCCCACATAACCACACACTGTGCCATCTAGGTCTTCCACACATAACCACACACTGTGCCATCTAAGTCTTCCACACATAACCCACACTGTGCCATCTAGGTCTTCCACATAACCACACACTGTGCCATCTAAGTCTTCCACACATAACCACACACTGTGCCATCTAGGTTTCCCACATAACCACACACTGTGCCATCTAGGTCTTCCAAACACATAACCACACACTGTGCCATCTAGGTCTCCCACATAACCACACACTGTGCCATCTAAGTCTCCCACATAACCACACACTGTGCCATCTAGGTCTTCCACACATAACCACACACTGTGCCATCTAGGTCTTCCACACATAACCACACACTGTGCCATCTAGGTCTTCCACACATAACCACACACTGTGCCATCTAGGTCTTCCACACATAACCACACACTGTGCCATCTAGGTCTTCCACATAACCACACACTGTGCCATCTAGGTCTTCCCACATAACCACACACTGTGCCATCTAGGTCTTCCCACATAACCACACACTGTGCCATCTAGGTCTTCAAAACATAACCACACACTGTGCCATCTAAGTCTCCCACATAACCACACACTGTGCCATCTAGGTCTCCCACATAACCACACACTGTGCCATCTAGGTCTTCCACACATAACCACACACTGTGCCATCTAGGTCTCCCACATAACCACACACTGTGCCATCTAGGTCTCCCACATAACCACACACTGTGCCATCTAAGTCTTCCACACATAACCACACACTGTGCCATCTAAGTCTTCCACACATAACCACACACTGTGCCATCTAGGTCTTCCACATAACCACACACTGTGCCATCTAAGTCTTCCACACATAACCACACACTGTGCCATCTAGGTTTCCCACATAACCACACACTGTGCCATCTAGGTCTTCCACACATAACCACACACTGTGCCATCTAGGTCTTCCACACATAACCACACACTGTGCCATCTAGGTCTTCCACACATAACCACACACTGTGCCATCTAGGTCTCCCACATAACCACACACTGTGCCATCTAGGTCTTCCACACATAACCACACACTGTGCCATCTAGGTCTTCCACATAACCACACACTGTGCCATCTAGGTCTTCCACACATAACCACACACTGTGCCATCTAGGTCTTCCACACATAACCACACACTGTGCCATCTAGGTCTCCCACATAACCACACACTGTGCCATCTAGGTCTTCCCACATAACCACACACTGTGCCATCTAGGTCTTCCCACATAACCACACACTGTGCCATCTAGGTCTTCCACACATAACCACACACTGTGCCATCTAGGTCTCCCACATAACCACACACTGTGCCATCTAGGTCTTCCACACATAACCACACACTGTGCCATCTAGGTCTTCCACATAACCACACACTGTGCCATCTAGGTCTCCCACATAACCACACACTGTGCCATCTAGGTCTTCCACACATAACCACACACTGTGCCATCTAGGTCTTCCCACATAACCACACACTGTGCCATCTAGGTCTTCCCACATAACCACACACTGTGCCATCTAGGTCTTCCACACATAACCACACACTGTGCCATCTAGGTCTTCCACACATAACCACACACTGTGCCATCTAGGTCTTCCACATAACCACACACTGTGCCATCTAAGTCTTCCACACATAACCACACACTGTGCCATCTAGGTTTCCCACATAACCACACACTGTGCCATCTAGGTCTTCCACACATAACCACACACTGTGCCATCTAGTCTCCCACATAACCACACACTGTGCCATCTAAGTCTCCCACATAACCACACACTGTGCCATCTAGGTCTTCCACACATAACCACACACTGTGCCATCTAGGTCTTCCACACATAACCACACACTGTGCCATCTAGGTCTTCCACACATAACCACACACTGTGCCATCTAAGTCTTCCACACATAACCACACACTGTGCCATCTAGGTCTTCCACATAACCACACACTGTGCCATCTAAGTCTTCCACACATAACCACACACTGTGCCATCTAGGTCTTCCCACATAACCACACACTGTGCCATCTAGGTCTTCCCACATAACCACACACTGTGCCATCTAAGTCTTCCCACATAACCACACACTGTGCCATCTAAGTCTCCCACATAACCACACACTGTGCCATCTACGTCTTCCACACATAACCACACACTGTGCCATCTATGTCTCCCACATAACCACACACTGTGCCATCTAGGTCTCCCACATAACCACACACTGTGCCATCTAAGTCTTCCACACATAACCACACACTGTGCCATCTAAGTCTTCCACACATAACCACACACTGTGCCATCTAGGTCTTCCACATAACCACACACTGTGCCATCTAAGTCTTCCACACATAACCACACACTGTGCCATCTAGGTCTTCCCACATAACCACACACTGTGCCATCTAGGTCTTCCACACATAACCACACACTGTGCCATCTAGGTCTTCCACACATAACCACACACTGTGCCATCTAGGTCTTCCACACATAACCACACACTGTGCCATCTAGGTCTCCCACATAACCACACACTGTGCCATCTAGGTCTTCCACACATAACCACACACTGTGCCATCTAGGTCTTCCACATAACCACACACTGTGCCATCTAAGTCTTCCACACATAACCACACACTGTGCCATCTAGGTCTTCCACACATAACCACACACTGTGCCATCTAGGTCTCCCACATAACCACACACTGTGCCATCTAGGTCTTCCACATAACCACACACTGTGCCATCTAGGTCTTCCCACATAACCACACACTGTGCCATCTAGGTCTTCCACACATAACCACACACTGTGCCATCTAGGTCTTCCACACATAACCACACACTGTGCCATCTAGGTCTTCCACACATAACCACACACTGTGCCATCTAGGTCTCCCACATAACCACACACTGTGCCATCTAGGTCTTCCCACATAACCACACACTGTGCCATCTAGGTCTTCCACATAACCACACACTGTGCCATCTAGGTCTCCCACATAACCACACACTGTGCCATCTAAGTCTTCCACACATAACCACACACTGTGCCATCTAGGTCTTCCACACATAACCACACACTGTGCCATCTAGGTCTCCCACATAACCACACACTGTGCCATCTAGGTCTTCCACATAACCACACACTGTGCCATCTAGGTCTTCCACACATAACCACACACTGTGCCATCTAGGTCTTCCACACATAACCACACACTGTGCCATCTAGGTCTTCCACACATAACCACACACTGTGCCATCTAGGTCTTCAAACACATAACCACACACTGTGCCATCTAAGTCTCCCACATAACCACACACTGTGCCATCAGTCTCCCACATAACCACACACTGTGCCATCTAGGTCTTCCACACATAACCACACACTGTGCCATCTAGGTCTCCCACATAACCACACACTGTGCCATCTAGGTCTCCCACATAACCACACACTGTGCCATCTAAGTCTTCCCACATAACCACACACTGTGCCATCTAAGTCTTCCACACATAACCACACACTGTGCCATCTAGGTCTTCCACATAACCACACACTGTGCCATCTAAGTCTTCCCACATAACCACACACTGTGCCATCTAGGTTTCCCACATAACCACACACTGTGCCATCTAGGTCTTCCACACATAACCACACACTGTGCCATCTAGGTCTTCCACACATAACCACACACTGTGCCATCTAGGTCTTCCACACATAACCACACACTGTGCCATCTAGGTCTCCCACATAACCACACACTGTGCCATCTAGGTCTTCCACACATAACCACACACTGTGCCATCTAGGTCTTCCCACATAACCACACACTGTGCCATCTAGGTCTTCCACACATAACCACACACTGTGCCATCTAGGTCTCCCACATAACCACACACTGTGCCATCTAGGTCTTCCACACATAACCACACACTGTGCCATCTAGGTCTTCCCACATAACCACACACTGTGCCATCTAGGTCTTCCCACATAACCACACACTGTGCCATCTAGGTCTTCCCACATAACCACACACTGTGCCATCTAGGTCTTCCACACATAACCACACACTGTGCCATCTAGGTCTTCCACACATAACCACACACTGTGCCATCTAGGTCTTCCACACATAACCACACACTGTGCCATCTAGGTCTCCCACATAACCACACACTGTGCCATCTAGGTCTTCCACATAACCACACACTGTGCCATCTAGGTCTTCCACACATAACCACACACTGTGCCATCTAGGTCTTCCACACATAACCACACACTGTGCCATCTAGGTCTCCCACATAACCACACACTGTGCCATCTAGGTCTTCCCACATAACCACACACTGTGCCATCTAGGTCTTCCACACATAACCACACACTGTGCCATCTAGGTCTCCCACATAACCACACACTGTGCCATCTAGGTCTTCCCACATAACCACACACTGTGCCATCTAGGTCTTCCACACATAACCACACACTGTGCCATCTAGGTCTTCCCACATAACCACACACTGTGCCATCTAGGTCTTCCACACATAACCACACACTGTGCCATCTAGGTCTTCCACACATAACCACACACTGTGCCATCTAGGTCTTCCCACATAACCACACACTGTGCCATCTAGGTCTTCCCACATAACCACACACTGTGCCATCTAGGTCTTCCACATAACCACACACTGTGCCATCTAAGTCTTCCACACATAACCACACACTGTGCCATCTAGGTCTTCCACACATAACCACACACTGTGCCATCTAGGTCTCCCACATAACCACACACTGTGCCATCTAGGTCTTCCACATAACCACACACTGTGCCATCTAGGCACATAACCACACACTGTGCCATCTAGGTCTTCCACACATAACCACACACTGTGCCATCTAGGTCTTCCCACATAACCACACACTGTGCCATCTAGGTCTTCCACACATAACCACACACTGTGCCATCTAGGTCTTCCACACATAACCACACACTGTGCCATCTAGGTCTTCCACACATAACCACACACTGTGCCATCTAGGTCTTCCCACATAACCACACACTGTGCCATCTAGGTCTTCCACACATAACCACACACTGTGCCATCTAGGTCTTCCACACATAACCACACACTGTGCCATCTAGGTCTTCCACACATAACCACACACTGTGCCAAGGTCTTCCCACATAACCACACACTGTGCCATCTTCCACATAACCACACACTGTCTGCCTCTAGGTCTTCCACACATAACCACACACTGTGCCATCTAGGTCTCCCACATAACCACACACTGTGCCATCTAGGTCTTCCACACATAACCACACACTGTGCCATCTAGGTCTTCCACACATAACCACACACTGTGCCATCTAGGTCTTCCACACATAACCACACACTGTGCCATCTAGGTCTTCCACACATAACCACACACTGTGCCATCTAGGTCTTCCACACATAACCACACACTGTGCCATCTAGGTCTTCCACATAACCACACACTGTGCCATCTAGGTCTCCCACATAACCACACACTGTGCCATCTAAGTCTCCCACATAACCACACACTGTGCCATCTAGGTCTTCCCACATAACCACACACTGTGCCATCTAGGTCTTCCACACATAACCACACACTGTGCCATCTAGGTCTCCCACATAACCACACACTGTGCCATCTAGGTCTTCCACACATAACCACACACTGTGCCATCTAGTCTTCCACACATAACCACACACTGTGCCATCTAGGTCTTCCCACATAACCACACACTGTGCCATCTAGGTCTTCCCACATAACCACACACTGTGCCATCTAGGTCTTCCCACATAACCACACACTGTGCCATCTAGGTCTTCCACACATAACCACACACTGTGCCATCTAGGTCTTCCACACATAACCACACACTGTGCCATCTAGGTCTTCCACACATAACCACACACTGTGCCATCTAGGTCTTCACACATAACCACACACTGTGCCATCTAGGTCTCCCACATAACCACACACTGTGCCATCTAAGTCTCCCACATAACCACACACTGTGCCATCTAGGTCTCCCACATAACCACACACTGTGCCATCTAACCATAACCACACACTGTGCCATCTAGGTCTCCCACATAACCACACACTGTGCCATCTAGGTCTCCCACATAACCACACACTGTGCCATCTAAGTCTTCCCACATAACCACACACTGTGCCATCTAGGTCTTCCACATAACCACACACTGTGCCATCTAAGTCTTCCACACATAACCACACACTGTGCCATCTAGGTCTTCCCACATAACCACACACTGTGCCATCTAGGTCTTCCCACATAACCACACACTGTGCCATCTAGGTCTTCCACACATAACCACACACTGTGCCATCTAGGTCTTCCCACATAACCACACACTGTGCCATCTAGGTCTCCCACATAACCACACACTGTGCCATCTAGGTCTCCCACATAACCACACACTGTGCCATCTAGGTCTTCCACACATAACCACACACTGTGCCATCTAGGTCTTCCACACATAACCACACACTGTGCCATCTAGGTCTTCCCACATAACCACACACTGTGCCATCTAGGTCTTCCCACATAACCACACACTGTGCCATCTAGGTCTTCCCACATAACCACACACTGTGCCATCTAGGTCTCCCACATAACCACACACTGTGCCATCTAGGTCTTCCACACATAACCACACACACTGTGCCATCTAGGTCTCCCACATAACCACACACTGTGCCATCTAGGTCTTCCACACATAACCACACACTGTGCCATCTAGGTCTCCCACATAACCACACACTGTGCCATCTAGGTCTTCCACACATAACCACACACTGTGCCATCTAGGTCTCCCACATAACCACACACTGTGCCATCTAGGTCTTCCACACATAACCACACACTGTGCCATCTAGGTCTTCCACACATAACCACACACTGTGCCATCTAGGTCTTCCACACATAACCACACACTGTGCCATCTAGGTCTTCCACACATAACCACACACTGTGCCATCTAGGTCTTCCCACATAACCACACACTGTGCCATCTAGGTCTTCCCACATAACCACACACTGTGCCATCTAGGTCTTCCACATAACCACACACTGTGCCATCTAGGTCTTCCACACATAACCACACACTGTGCCATCTAGGTCTTCCACACATAACCACACACTGTGCCATCTAGGTCTCCCACATAACCACACACTGTGCCATCTAGGTCTTCCACATAACCACACACTGTGCCATCTAGGTCTTCCACACATAACCACACACTGTGCCATCTAGGTCTTCCACACATAACCACACACTGTGCCATCTAGGTCTTCCCACATAACCACACACTGTGCCATCTAGGTCTTCCACACATAACCACACACTGTGCCATCTAGGTCTTCCCACATAACCACACACTGTGCCATCTAGGTCTTCCACACATAACCACACACTGTGCCATCTAGGTCTTCCACATAACCACACACTGTGCCATCTAGGTCTTCCCACATAACCACACACTGTGCCATCTAAGTCTTCCACACATAACCACACACTGTGCCATCTAGGTCTTCCACACATAACCACACACTGTGCCATCTAGGTCTTCCCACATAACCACACACTGTGCCATCTAGGTCTTCCACACATAACCACACACTGTGCCATCTAGGTCTTCCACACATAACCACACACTGTGCCATCTAGGTCTTCCCACATAACCACACACTGTGCCATCTAGGTCTTCCACACATAACCACACACTGTGCCATCTAGGTCTTCCACACATAACCACACACTGTGCCATCTAGGTCTCCCACATAACCACACACTGTGCCATCTAGGTCTTCCCACATAACCACACACTGTGCCATCCATAACCACACACTGTGCCATCTAGGTCCACACATAACCACACACTGTGCCATCTAGGTCTTCCACACATAACCACACACTGTGCCATCTAGGTCTTCCACACATAACCACACACTGTGCCATCTAGGTCTTCCACATAACCACACACTGTGCCATCTAGGTCTTCCACACATAACCACACACTGTGCCATCTAGGTCTTCCACACATAACCACACACTGTGCCATCTAGGTCTTCCACACATAACCACACACTGTGCCATCTAGGTCTTCCACATAACCACACACTGTGCCATCTAGGTCTTCCACATAACCACACACTGTGCCATCTAGGTCTTCCCACATAACCACACACTGTGCCATCTAGGTCTTCCACACATAACCACACACTGTGCCATCTAGGTCCACACATAACCACACACTGTGCCATCTAAGTCTTCCACACATAACCACACACTGTGCCATCTAGGTCTTCCACACATAACCACACACTGTGCCATCTAGGTCTTCCACACATAACCACACACTGTGCCATCTAGGTCTTCCCACATAACCACACACTGTGCCATCTAGGTCATAACCACACACTGTGCCATCTAGGTCTTCCACACATAACCACACACTGTGCCATCTAGGTCTTCCACACATAACCACACACTGTGCCATCCATAACCACACACTGTGCCATCTAGGTCTCCCACATAACCACACACTGTGCCATCTAGGTCTTCCACACATAACCACACACTGTGCCATCTAAGTCTTCCACAAATAACCACACACTGTGCCATCTAGGTCTCCCACATAACCACACACTGTGCCATCTAGGTCTTCCACACATAACCACACACTGTGCCATCTAGGTCTTCCCACATAACCACACACTGTGCCATCTAGGTCTTCCACACATAACCACACACTGTGCCATCTAGGTCTTCCACACATAACCACACACTGTGCCATCTAGGTCTTCCACACATAACCACACACTGTGCCATCTAGGTCTCCCACATAACCACACAATGTGCCATTTAGGTCTCCCACATAACCACACACTGTGCCATCTAAGTCTCCCACATAACCACACACTGTGCCATCTAGGTCTCCCACATAACCACACACTGTGCCATCTAGGTCTTCCACACATAACCACACACTGTGCCATCTAGTCTCCCACATAACCACACACTGTGCCATCTAGGTCTTCCACATAACCACACACTGTGCCATCTAAGTCTTCCACACATAACCACACACTGTGCCATCTAGGTCTTCCCATAACCACACACTGTGCCATCTAAGTCTTCCACACATAACCACACACTGTGCCATCTAGGTTTCCCACATAACCACACACTGTGCCATCTAGGTCTTCCACACATAACCACACACTGTGCCATCTAGGTCTTCCACACATAACCACACACTGTGCCATCTAGGTCTTCCCACATAACCACACACTGTGCCATCTAGGTCTTCCCACATAACCACACACTGTGCCATCTAGGTCTTCCACACATAACCACACACTGTGCCATCTAGGTCTTCCCACATAACCACACACTGTGCCATCTAGGTCTTCCCACATAACCACACACTGTGCCATCTAAGTCTTCCACACATAACCACACACTGTGCCATCTAGGTCTTCCACATAACCACACACTGTGCCATCTAAGTCTTCCACACATAACCACACACTGTGCCATCTAGGTCTTCCCACATAACCACACACTGTGCCATCTAGGTCTTCCACACATAACCACACACTGTGCCATCTAGGTCTTCCCACATAACCACACACTGTGCCATCTAGGTCTTCCACACATAACCACACACTGTGCCATCTAGGTCTTCCCACATAACCACACACTGTGCCATCTAGGTCTTCCACACATAACCACACACTGTGCCATCTAGGTCTTCCACATAACCACACACTGTGCCATCTGTCTTCCACACATAACCACACACTGTGCCATCTAGGTCTTCCACATAACCACACACTGTGCCATCTAGGTCTCCCACATAACCACACACTGTGCCATCTAGGTCTTCCACATAACCACACACTGTGCCATCTAGGTCTTCCACACATAACCACACACTGTGCCATCTAGGTCTTCCCACATAACCACACACTGTGCCATCTAGGTCTTCCCACATAACCACACACTGTGCCATCTAGGTCTTCCCACATAACCACACACTGTGCCATCTAGGTCTTCCCACATAACCACACACTGTGCCATCTAGTCTTCCACACATAACCCACACTGTGCCATCTAGGTCCCACATAACCACACACTGTGCCATCTAGGTCTTCCACACATAACCACACACTGTGCCATCTAGGTCTCCCACATAACCACACACTGTGCCATCTAAGTCTCCCACATAACCACACACATGCCATCTAGGTCTTCCCACATAACCACACACTGTGCCATCTAGGTCTCCCACATAACCACACACTGTGCCATCTAGGTCTTCCACATAACCACACACTGTGCCATCTAGGTCTTCCCACATAACCACACACTGTGCCATCTAGGTCTTCCACACATAACCACACACTGTGCCATCTAGGTCTTCCACACATAACCACACACTGTGCCATCTAGGTCTTCATAACCACACACTGTGCCATCTAGGTCTCCCACATAACCACACACTGTGCCATCTAGGTCTTCCACACATAACCACACACTGTGCCATCTAGGTCTTCCACATAACCACACACTGTGCCATCTAGGTCTTCCACACATAACCACACACTGTGCCATCTAGGTCTTCCACATAACCACACACTGTGCCATCTAGGTCTTCCCACATAACCACACACTGTGCCATCTAGGTCTTCCACACATAACCACACACTGTGCCATCTAGGTCTTCCCACATAACCACACACTGTGCCATCTAGGTCTCCCACATAACCACACACTGTGCCATCTAAGTCTTCCCACATAACCACACACTGTGCCATCTAGGTCTTCCCACATAACCACACACTGTGCCATCTAGGTCTTCCCACATAACCACACACTGTGCCATCTAGGTCTCCCACATAACCACACACTGTGCCATCTAGGTCTTCCACACATAACCACACACTGTGCCATCTAGGTCTTCCACATAACCACACACTGTGCCATCTAGGTCTTCCACACATAACCACACACTGTGCCATCTAGGTTTCCCACATAACCACACACTGTGCCATCTAGGTCTTCCACACATAACCACACACTGTGCCATCTAGGTCTTCCCACATAACCACACACTGTGCCATCTAGGTCTTCCACACATAACCACACACTGTGCCATCTAGGTCTTCCCACATAACCACACACTGTGCCATCTAGGTCTTCCCACATAACCACACACTGTGCCATCTAGGTCTTCCCACATAACCACACACTGTGCCATCTAGGTCTTCCACACATAACCACACACTGTGCCATCTAGGTCTTCCACACATAACCACACACTGTGCCATCTGTGCCATAACCACACACTGTGCCATCTAGGTCTTCCACACATAACCACACACTGTGCCATCTAGGTCTTCCCACATAACCACACACTGTGCCATCTAGGTCTTCCACACATAACCACACACTGTGCCATCTAGGTCTTCCACACATAACCACACACTGTGCCATCTAGGTCTTCCACACATAACCACACACTGTGCCATCTAGGTCTCCCACATAACCACACACTGTGCCATCTAGGTCTTCCACACTAACCACACACTGTGCCATCTAAGTCTTCCACACATAACCACACACTGTGCCATCTAGGTCTCCCACATAACCACACACTGTGCCATCTAGGTCTTCCCACATAACCACACACTGTGCCATCTAGGTCTTCCCACATAACCACACACTGTGCCATCTAGGTCTTCCACACATAACCACACACTGTGCCATCTAGGTCTTCCACACATAACCACACACTGTGCCATCTAGGTCTTCCACACATAACCACACACTGTGCCATCTAGGTCTTCAAAACATAACCACACACTGTGCCATCTAAGTCTCCCACATAACCACACACTGTGCCATCTAAGTCTCCCACATAACCACACACTGTGCCATCTAGGTCTCCCACATAACCACACACTGTGCCATCTAGGTCTTCCACACATAACCACACACTGTGCCATCTAGGTCTCCCACATAACCACACACTGTGCCATCTAGGTCTTCCCCACATAACCACACACTGTGCCATCTGTCTTCCACACATAACCACACACTGTGCCATCTAGGTCTTCCACATAACCACACACTGTGCCATCTAAGTCTTCCACACATAACCACACACTGTGCCTTCCCACATAACCACACACTGTGCCATCTAGGTCTTCCCACATAACCACACACTGTGCCATCTAGGTCTTCCCACATAACCACACACTGTGCCATCTAGGTCTTCCACACATAACCACACACTGTGCCATCTAGGTCTTCCCACATAACCACACACTGTGCCATCTAGGTCTTCCACACATAACCACACACTGTGCCATCTAGGTCTTCCACATAACCACACACTGTGCCATCTAAGTCTTCCACACATAACCACACACTGTGCCATCTAGGTCTTCCCACATAACCACACACTGTGCCATCTAGGTCTTCCACACATAACCACACACTGTGCCATCTAGGTCTTCCACACATAACCACACACTGTGCCATCTAGGTCTTCCCACATAACCACACACTGTGCCATCTAGGTCTTCCACACATAACCACACACTGTGCCATCTAGGTCTTCCACACATAACCACACACTGTGCCATCTAGGTCTTCCACATAACCACACACTGTGCCATCTAGGTCTTCCACACATAACCACACACTGTGCCATCTAGGTCTTCCACACATAACCACACACTGTGCCATCTAGGTCTCCCACATAACCACACACTGTGCCATCTAGGTCTTCCCACATAACCACACACTGTGCCATCTAGGTCTTCCCACATAACCACACACTGTGCCATCTAGGTCTTCCCACATAACCACACACTGTGCCATCTAGGTCTTCCACATAACCACACACTGTGCCATCTAGGTCTCCCACATAACCACACACTGTGCCATCTAAGTCTTCCACACATAACCACACACTGTGCCATCTAGGTCTTCCACACATAACCACACACTGTGCCATCTAGGTCTTCCCACATAACCACACACTGTGCCATCTAGGTCTTCCACACATAACCACACACTGTGCCATCTAGGTCTTCCACACATAACCACACACTGTGCCATCTAGGTCTTCCCACATAACCACACACTGTGCCATCTAGGTCTTCCACACATAACCACACACTGTGCCATCTAGGTCTTCCCACATAACCACACACTGTGCCATCTAGGTCTTCCACACATAACCACACACTGTGCCATCTAGGTCTTCCACATAACCACACACTGTGCCATCTAAGTCTTCCACACATAACCACACACTGTGCCATCTAGGTCTTCCCACATAACCACACACTGTGCCATCTAGGTCTTCCCACATAACCACACACTGTGCCATCTAGGTCTTCCACATAACCACACACTGTGCCATCTAGGTCTTCCACACATAACCACACACTGTGCCATCTAGGTCTTCCACACATAACCACACACTGTGCCATCTAGGTCTTCCACACATAACCACACACTGTGCCATCTAGGTCTTCCACACATAACCACACACTGTGCCATCTAGGTCTCCCACATAACCACACACTGTGCCATCTAGGTCTTCCACACATAACCACACACTGTGCCATCTAGGTCTTCCACACATAACCACACACTGTGCCATCTAGGTCTTCCCACATAACCACACACTGTGCCATCTAGGTCTTCCACACATAACCACACACTGTGCCATCTAGGTCTTCCACACATAACCACACACTGTGCCATCTAGGTCTTCCACACATAACCACACACTGTGCCATCTAGGTCTCCCACATAACCACACACTGTGCCATCTAGGTCTTCCACACATAACCACACACTGTGCCATCTAGGTCTTCCCACATAACCACACACTGTGCCATCTAGGTCTTCCCACATAACCACACACTGTGCCATCTAGGTCTTCCACACATAACCACACACTGTGCCATCTAGGTCTTCCACACATAACCACACACTGTGCCATCTAGGTCTTCCACACATAACCACACACTGTGCCATCTAGGTCTTCCCACATAACCACACACTGTGCCATCTAGGTCTTCCACACATAACCACACACTCTGCCATCTAGGTCTTCCAAAACATAACCACACACTGTGCCATCTAAGTCTCCCACATAACCACACACTGTGCCATCTAAGTCTCCCACATAACCACACACTAAGTCTCCCACATAACCACACACTGTGCCATCTAGGTCTTCCCACATAACCACACACTGTGCCATCTAGGTCTTCCCACATAACCACACACTGTGCCATCTAGGTCTTCCACACATAACCACACACTGTGCCATCTAAGTCTTCCACACATAACCACACACTGTGCCATCTAGGTCTTCCACATAACCACACACTGTGCCATCTAAGTCTTCCACACATAACCACACACTGTGCCATCTAGGTTTCCCACATAACCACACACTGTGCCATCTAGGTCTTCCACACATAACCACACACTGTGCCATCTAGGTCTTCCACACATAACCACACACTGTGCCATCTAGGTCTTCCACACATAACCACACACTGTGCCATCTAGGTCTCCCACATAACCACACACTGTGCCATCTAGGTCTTCCACACATAACCACACACTGTGCCATCTAGGTCTTCCCACATAACCACACACTGTGCCATCTAAGTCTTCCACACATAACCACACACTGTGCCATCTAAGTCTTCCACACATAACCACACACTGTGCCATCTAGGTCTTCCACATAACCACACACTGTGCCATCTAGGTCTTCCACACATAACCACACACTGTGCCATCTAGGTCTTCCCACATAACCACACACTGTGCCATCTAGGTCTTCCACACATAACCACACACTGTGCCATCTAGGTCTTCCACACATAACCACACACTGTGCCATCTAGGTCTTCCCACATAACCACACACTGTGCCATCTAGGTCTTCCCACATAACCACACACTGTGCCATCTAGGTCTTCCACACATAACCACACACTGTGCCATCTAGGTCTTCCACATAACCACACACTGTGCCATCTAAGTCTTCCACACATAACCACACACTGTGCCATCTAGGTCTTCCACATAACCACACACTGTGCCATCTAGGTCTTCCCACATAACCACACACTGTGCCATCTAGGTCTTCCCACATAACCACACACTGTGCCATCTAGGTCTTCCACACATAACTACACACTGTGCCATCTAGGTTTCCCACATAACCACACACTGTGCCATCTAAGTCTCCCACATAACCACACACTGTGCCATCTAGGTCTCCCACATAACCACACACTGTGCCATCTAAGTCTTCCACACATAACCACACACTGTGCCATCTAGGTCTTCCACACATAACCACACACTGTGCCATCTAGGTCTTCCACATAACCACACACTGTGCCATCTAGGTCTTCCACACATAACCACACACTGTGCCATCTAGGTTTCCCACATAACCACACACTGTGCCATCTAGGTCTTCCACACATAACCACACACTGTGCCATCTAGGTCTTCCACACATAACCACACACTGTGCCATCTAGGTCTTCCACACATAACCACACACTGTGCCATCTAGGTCTTCCCACATAACCACACACTGTGCCATCTAGGTCTTCCACACATAACCACACACTGTGCCATCTAGGTCTTCCACATAACCACACACTGTGCCATCTAGGTCTTCCACACATAACCACACACTGTGCCATCTAGGTCTTCCACATAACCACACACTGTGCCATCTAGGTCTTCCACACATAACCACACACTGTGCCATCTAGGCACATAACCACACACTGTGCCATCTAGGTCTCCCACATAACCACACACTGTGCCATCTAGGTCTTCCACATAACCACACACTGTGCCATCTAGGTCTTCCACACATAACCACACACTGTGCCATCTAGGTCTTCCACACATAACCACACACTGTGCCATCTAGGTCTCCCACATAACCACACACTGTGCCATCTAGGTCTTCCACACATAACCACACACTGTGCCATCTAGGTCTTCCACACATAACCACACACTGTGCCATCTAGGTCTTCCCACATAACCACACACTGTGCCATCTAGGTCTTCCACACATAACCACACACTGTGCCATCTAGGTCTTCCCACATAACCACACACTGTGCCATCTAGGTCTCCCACATAACCACACACTGTGCCATCTAGGTCTCCCACATAACCACACACTGTGCCATCTAGGTCTTCCCACATAACCACACACTGTGCCATCTAAGTCTTCCACACATAACCACACACTGTGCCATCTAGGTCTTCCCACATAACCACACACTGTGCCATCTAGGTCTTCCACACATAACCACACACTGTGCCATCTAGGTCTTCCCACATAACCACACACTGTGCCATCTAGGTCTTCCACACATAACCACACACTGTGCCATCTAGGTCTCCCACATAACCACACACTGTGCCATCTAGGTCTTCCACACATAACCACACACTGTGCCATCTAGGTCTTCCACATATAACCACACACTGTGCCATCTAGGTCTTCCACACATAACCACACACTGTGCCATCTAGGTCATAACCACACACTGTGCCATCTAGGTCTCCCACATAACCACACACTGTGCCATCTAGGTCTTCCCACATAACCACACACTGTGCCATCTAGGTCTTCCACACATAACCACACACTGTGCCATCTAGGTCTTCCACACATAACCACACACTCTGCCATCTAGGTCTTCACATAACCACACACTGTGCCATCTAGGTCTCCCACATAACCACACACTGTGCCATCTAGGTCTCCCACATAACCACACACTGTGCCATCTAGGTCTTCCACACATAACCACACACTGTGCCATCTAGGTCTCCCACATAACCACACACTGTGCCATCTAGGTCTCCCACATAACCACACACTGTGCCATCTAGGTCTTCCACACATAACCACACACTGTGCCATCTAGGTCTTCCACACATAACCACACACTGTGCCATCTAGGTCTTCCACATAACCACACACTGTGCCATCTAAGTCTTCCACACATAACCACACACTGTGCCATCTAGGCCATAACCACACACTGTGCCATCTAGGTCTTCCACACATAACCACACACTGTGCCATCTAGGTCTTCCCACATAACCACACACTGTGCCATCTAGGTCTTCCACACATAACCACACACTGTGCCATCTAGGTCTTCCCACATAACCACACACTGTGCCATCTAGGTCTTCCACACATAACCACACACTGTGCCATCTAGGTCTTCCCACATAACCACACACTGTGCCATCTAGGTCTCCCACATAACCACACACTGTGCCATCTAAGTCTTCCACACATAACCACACACTGTGCCATCTAGGTCTTCCCACATAACCACACACTGTGCCATCTAGGTCTTCCACACATAACCACACACTGTGCCATCTAGGTCTTCCCACATAACCACACACTGTGCCATCTAGGTCTTCCACACATAACCACACACTGTGCCATCTAGGTCTTCCACACATAACCACACACTGTGCCATCTAGGTCTTCCACACATAACCACACACTGTGCCATCTAGGTCTCCCACATAACCACACACTGTGCCATCTAGGTCTTCCCACATAACCACACACTGTGCCATCTAGGTCTTCCCACATAACCACACACTGTGCCATCTAGGTCTTCCACACATAACCACACACTGTGCCATCTAGGTCTTCCACACATAACCACACACTGTGCCATCTAGGTCTCCCACATAACCACACACTGTGCCATCTAGGTCTTCCACACATAACCACACACTGTGCCATCTAGGTCTTCCCACATAACCACACACTGTGCCATCTAGGTCTTCCACACATAACCACACACTGTGCCATCTAGGTCTTCCACACATAACCACACACTGTGCCATCTAGGTCTTCCACACATAACCACACACTGTGCCATTTAGGTCTCCCACATAACCACACACTGTGCCATCTAGGTCTTCCACACATAACCACACACTGTGCCATCTAGGTCTTCCACATAACCACACACTGTGCCATCTAAGTCTTCCACAAATAACCACACACTGTGCCATCTAGGTCTTCCACAGATAACCACACACTGTGCCATCTAGGTCTCCCACATAACCACACACTGTGCCATCTAGGTCTTCCACATAACCACACACTGTGCCATCTAGGTCTTCCACACATAACCACACACTGTGCCATCTAGGTCTTCCACACATAACCACACACTGTGCCATCTAGGTCTTCCACACATAACCACACACTGTGCCATCTAGGTCTTCCACACATAACCACACACTCTGCCATCTAGGTCTTCAAAACATAACCACACTGTGCCATCTAAGTCCACATAACCACACACTGTGCCATCTAAGTCTCCCACATAACCACACACTGTGCCATCTAGGTCTCCCACATAACCACACACTGTGCCATCTAGGTCTTCCACACATAACCACACACTGTGCCATCTAGTCTTCCCACATAACCACACACTGTGCCATCTAGGTCTTCCACATAACCACACACTGTGCCATCTAGTCTTCCACACATAACCACACACTGTGCCATCTAGGTCTTCCCACATAACCACACACTGTGCCATCTAGGTCTTCCACACATAACCACACACTGTGCCATCTAGGTCTTCCCACATAACCACACACTGTGCCATCTAGGTCTTCCACACATAACCACACACTGTGCCATCTAGGTCTTCCACACATAACCACACACTGTGCCATCTAGGTCTTCCCACATAACCACACACTGTGCCATCTAAGTCTCCCACATAACCACACACTGTGCCATCTAGTCTTCAAACATAACCACACACTGTGCCATCTAGGTCTTCCACACATAACCACACACTGTGCCATCTAGGTCTTCCACAGATAACCACACACTGTGCCATCTAGGTCTTCCACACATAACCACACACTGTGCCATCTAGGTCTCCCACATAACCACACACTGTGCCATCTAGGTCTTCCACACATAACCACACACTGTGCCATCTAGGTCTCCCACATAACCACACACTGTGCCATCTAGGTCTTCCACATAACCACACACTGTGCCATCTAGGTCTTCCACATAACCACACACTGTGCCATCTAGGTCTTCCACACATAACCACACACTGTGCCATCTAGGTCTTCCACATAACCACACACTGTGCCATCTAGGTCTTCCACACATAACCACACACTGTGCCATCTAGGTCTTCCCACATAACCACACACTGTGCCATCTAGGTCTTCCCACATAACCACACACTGTGCCATCTAGGTCTTCCACACATAACCACACACTGTGCCATCTAGGTCTTCCACACATAACCACACACTGTGCCATCTAGGTCTTCCCACATAACCACACACTGTGCCATCTAGGTCTTCCACACATAACCACACACTGTGCCATCTAGGTCTTCCACACATAACCACACACTGTGCCATCTAGGTCTTCCACATAACCACACACTGTGCCATCTAGGTCTTCCACATAACCACACACTGTGCCATCTAGGTCTTCCACACATAACCACACACTGTGCCATCTAGGTCTTCCACACATAACCACACACTGTGCCATCTAGGTCTTCCACACATAACCACACACTGTGCCATCTAGGTCTTCCACACATAACCACACACTGTGCCATCTAGGTCTTCCACACATAACCACACACTGTGCCATCTAGGTCTTCCACACATAACCACACACTGTGCCATCTAGGTCTTCCACACATAACCACACACTGTGCCATCTAGGTCTTCAAAACATAACCACACACTGTGCCATCTAAGTCTCCCACATAACCACACACTGTGCCATCTAAGTCTCCACATAACCACACACTGTGCCATCTAGGTCTTCCCACATAACCACACACTGTGCCATCTAGGTCTTCCCCACATAACCACACACTGTGCCATCTAGGTTTCCCACATAACCACACACTGTGCCATCTAGGTCTTCCACACATAACCACACACTGTGCCATCTAGGTCTTCCACACATAACCACACACTGTGCCATCTAGGTCTTCCACACATAACCACACACTGTGCCATCTAGGTCTTCCACACATAACCACACACTGTGCCATCTAGGTCTTCAAAACATTCACTGTGCCATCTAAGTCTCCCACATAACCACACACTGTGCCATCTAGGTCTCCACATAACCACACACTGTGCCATCTAGGTCTTCCACACATAACCACACACTGTGCCATCTAGGTCTTCCACAGATAACCACACACTGTGCCATCTAGGTCTTCCACACATAACCACACACTGTGCCATCTAGGTCTCCCACATAACCACACACTGTGCCATCTAGGTCTTCCACACATAACCACACACTGTGCCATCTAGGTCTTCCACATAACCACACACTGTGCCATCTAGGTCTTCCACATAACCACACACTGTGCCATCTAGGTCTTCCACATAACCACACACTGTGCCATCTAGGTCTTCCCACATAACCACACACTGTGCCATCTAGGTCTCCCACATAACCACACACTGTGCCATCTAGGTCTTCCCACATAACCACACACTGTGCCATCTAGGTCTTCCACATAACCACACACTGTGCCATCTAGGTCTTCCACACATAACCACACACTGTGCCATCTAGGTCTTCCACACATAACCACACACTGTGCCATCTAGGTCTTCCACACATAACCACACACTGTGCCATCTAGGTCTTCCACACATAACCACACACTGTGCCATCTAGGTCTTCCACACATAACCACACACTGTGCCATCTAGGTCTTCAACACATAACCACACACTGTGCCATCTAGGTCTCCCACATAACCACACACTGTGCCATCTAGGTCTTCCACACATAACCACACACTGTGCCATCTAGGTCTTCCACACATAACCACACACTGTGCCATCTAGGTCTTCCACACATAACCACACACTGTGCCATCTAGGTCTTCCACACATAACCACACACTGTGCCATCTAGGTCTTCCACACATAACCACACACTGTGCCATCTAGGTCTTCCACACATAACCACACACTGTGCCATCTAGGTCTTCCACACATAACCACACACTCTGCCATCTAGGTCTTCAAAACATAACCACACACTGTGCCATCTAAGTCTCCCACATAACCACACACTGTGCCATCTAAGTCTCCCACATAACCACACACTGTGCCATCTAGGTCTTCCACACATAACCACACACTGTGCCATCTAGGTCTCCCACATAACCACACACTGTGCCATCTAGGTCTCCCACATAACCACACACTGTGCCATCTAAGTCTTCCACACATAACCACACACTGTGCCATCTAAGTCTTCCACACATAACCACACACTGTGCCATCTAGGTCTTCCACATAACCACACACTGTGCCATCTAAGTCTTCCACACATAACCACACACTGTGCCATCTAGGTTTCCCACATAACCACACACTGTGCCATCTAGGTCTTCCACACATAACCACACACTGTGCCATCTAGGTCTCCCACATAACCACACACTGTGCCATCTAGGTCTTCCACACATAACCACACACTGTGCCATCTAGGTCTTCCACACATAACCACACACTGTGCCATCTAGGTCTTCCACACATAACCACACACTGTGCCATCTAAGTCTCCCACATAACCACACACTGTGCCATCTAGGTCTCCCACATAACCACACACTGTGCCATCTAAGTCTTCCACACATAACCACACACTGTGCCATCTAGGTCTTCCACATAACCACACACTGTGCCATCTAAGTCTTCCACACATAACCACACACTGTGCCATCTAGGTTTCCCACATAACCACACACTGTGCCATCTAGGTCTTCCACACATAACCACACACTGTGCCATCTAGGTCTTCCACACATAACCACACACTGTGCCATCTAGGTCTTCCACACATAACCACACACTGTGCCATCTAGGTCTCCCACATAACCACATACTGTGCCATCTAGGTCTTCCACACATAACCACACACTGTGCCATCTAGGTCTCCCACATAACCACACACTGTGCCATCTAAGTCTTCCACACATAACCACACACTGTGCCATCTAAGTCTTCCACACATAACCACACACTGTGCCATCTAGGTCTTCCACATAACCACACACTGTGCCATCTAAGTCTTCCACACATAACCACACACTGTGCCATCTAGGTTTCCCACATAACCACACACTGTGCCATCTAGGTCTTCCACAGATAACCACACACTGTGCCATCTAGGTCTTCCACACATAACCACACACTGTGCCATCTAGGTCTTCCACACATAACCACACACTGTGCCATTTAGGTCTCCCACATAACCACACACTGTGCCATCTAGGTCTTCCAAACATAACCACACACTGTGCCATCTAGGTCTTCCACATAACCACACACTGTGCCATCTAAGTCTTCCAAATAACCACACACTGTGCCATCTAGGTCTTCCACAGATAACCACACACTGTGCCATCTAGGTCTCCCACATAACCACACACTGTGCCATCTAGGTCTTCCACACATAACCACACACTGTGCCATCTAGGTCTTCCACACATAACCACACACTGTGCCATCTAGGTCTCCCCACATAACCACACACTGTGCCATCTAGGTCTTCCACACATAACCACACACTGTGCCATCTAGGTCTTCCACACATAACCACACACTGTGCCATCTAGGTCTTCCACACATAACCACACACTGTGCCATCTAGGTCTTCCACACATAACCACACACTGTGCCATCTAGGTCTTCCAAACATAACCACACACTGTGCCATCTAAGTCTCCCACATAACCACACACTGTGCCATCTAAGTCTCCCACATAACCACACACTGTGCCATCTAGGTCTCCCACATAACCACACACTGTGCCATCTAAGTCTTCCACACATAACCACACACTGTGCCATCTAAGTCTTCCCACATAACCACACACTGTGCCATCTAGGTCTTCCACATAACCACACACTGTGCCATCTAGTCTTCCACACATAACCACACACTGTGCCATCTAGGTTTCCCACATAACCACACACTGTGCCATCTAGGTCTTCCACACATAACCACACACTGTGCCATCTAGGTCTTCCACACATAACCACACACTGTGCCATCTAGGTCTTCCACACATAACCACACACTGTGCCATCTAGGTCTTCCACACATAACCACACACTCTGCCATCTAGGTCTTCAAAACATAACCACTCACTGTGCCATCTAAGTCTCCCACATAACCACACACTGTGCCATCTAGGTCTCAAACATAACCACACACTGTGCCATCTAGGTCTTCCACACATAACCACACACTGTGCCATCTAGGTCTTCCACAGATAACCACACACTGTGCCATCTAGGTCTTCCACACATAACCACACACTGTGCCATCTAGGTCTCCCACATAACCACACACTGTGCCATCTAGGTCTTCCACACATAACCACACACTGTGCCATCTAGGTCTCCCACATAACCACACACTGTGCCATCTAGGTCTTCCACATAACCACACACTGTGCCATCTAGGTCTTCCACAGATAACCACACACTGTGCCATCTAGGTCTTCCACACATAACCACACACTGTGCCATCTAGGTCTCCCACATAACCACACACTGTGCCATCTAGGTCTTCCACACATAACCACACACTGTGCCATCTAGGTCTTCCACATAACCACACACTGTGCCATCTAAGTCTTCCACACATAACCACACACTGTGCCATCTAGGTCTTCCACATAACCACACACTGTGCCATCTAAGTCTTCCACATAACCACACACTGTGTCATCTAAGTCTTCCACACATAACCACACACTGTGCCATCTAGGTCTTCCACACATAACCACACACTGTGCCATCTAGGTCTTCCACACATAACCACACACTGTGCCATCTAGGTCTTCAACACATAACCACACACTGTGCCATCTAGGTCTCCCACATAACCACACACTGTGCCATCTAGGTCTTCCACACATAACCACACACTGTGCCATCTAGGTCTTCCACACATAACCACACACTGTGCCATCTAGGTCTTCCACACATAACCACACATTGTGTCATCTAGGTCTTCCACACATAACCACACACTGTGCCATCTAGGTCTTCCACACATAACCACACACTGTGCCATCTAGGTCTTCCACACATAACCACACACTGTGCCATCTAGGTCTTCCACACATACACACACACTGTGCCATCTAGGTCTTCCACACAAAACCACACACTGTGCCATCTTGGTCTTCCACACATAACCACACACTGTGCCATCTAAGTCTCCCACATAACCACACACTGTGCCATCTAGGTCTCCCACATAACCACACACTGTGCCATCTAAGTCTTCCACACATAACCACACACTGTGCCATCTAAGTCTTCCACACTAACATAACCACACACTCTGCCATCTAGGTCTTCCACATAACCACACACTGTGCCATCTAAGTCTTCCACACATAACCACACACTGTACATCTAGGTTTCCCACATAACCACACACTGTGCCATCTAGGTCTTCCACACATAACCACACACTGTGCCATCTGTCTTCCACACATAACCACACACTGTGCCATCTAGGTCTTCCACACATAACCACACACTGTGCCATCTAGGTCTCCCACATAACCACACACTGTGCCATCTAGGTCTCCCACATAACCACACACTGTGCCATCTAGGTCTCCCACATAACCACACACTGTGCCATCTAGGTCTCCCACATAACCACACACTGTGCCATCTAGGTCTTCCACATAACCACACACTGTGCCATCTAGGTCTTCCACACATAACCACACACTGTGCCATCTAGGTCTACCACATAACCACACACTGTGCCATCTAGGTCTCCCACATAACCACACACTGTGCCATCTAGGTCTCCTAATAAACCACATAACCACACACTGTGCCATCTAGGTCTCCCACATAAACACACTGTGCCATCTAGGTCTTCCACATAACCACACACTGTGCCATCTAGGTCTTCTGCTTTTATCTCCGCCATGTTGAATGAACTACTGAGTTACAATTAGTTATATGTGTTCCTCTCACTAATAAAACCTACTGTTCCTCTCACTAATTAAACCTACTGTTCCTCTCACTAATAAAACCTACTGTTCCTCTCACTAATTAAACCTACTGTTCCTCTCACTAATTAAACCTACTGTTCCTTCTCACTAATACAACCTACTGTTCCTCTCACTAATAAAACCTACTGTTCCTCCTAATTAAACCTACTGTTCCTCTCACTAATTAAACCTACTGTTCCTCTCACTAATAAAACCTACTGTTCCTCTCACTAATAAAACCTACTGTTCCTCTCACTAATAAAACCTACTGTTCCTCTCACTAATAAAACCTACTGTTCCTCTCACTAATAAAACCTACTGTTCCTCTCACTAATTAAACCTACTGTTCCTACTAATAAAACCTACTGTTCCTCTCACTAATAAAACCTACTGTTCCTCCTAATAAAACCTACTGTTCCTCTCACTAATAAAACCTACTGTTCCTCTCACTAATAAAACCTACTGTTCCTCCTAATAAAACCTACTGTTCCTCTCACTAATAAAACCTACTGTTCCTCTCACTAATAAAACCTACTGTTCCTCCTAATAAAACCTACTGTTCCTCTCACTAATAAAACCTACTGTTCCTCTCACTAATAAAACCTACTGTTCCTCTCACTAATAAAACCTACTGTTCCTCTCACTAATTAAACCTACTGTTCCTCTCACTAATAAAACCTACTGTTCCTCTCACTATTTAAACCTACTGTTCCTCTCACTATTTAAACCTACTGTTCCTACTAATAAAACCTACTGTTCCTCTCACTATCCAAACCTACTGTTCCTCTCACTAATTAAACCTACTGTTCCTCACTAATTAAACCTACTGTTCCTACTAATAAAACCTACTGTTCCTCTCACTAATAAAACCTACTGTTCCTCCTAATAAAACCTACTGTTACTCTCACTAATAAAACCTACTGTTCCTCCTAATAAAACCTACTGTTCCTCTCACTATTTAAACCTACTGTTCCTCCTAATAAAACCTACTGTTCCTCTCACTAATAAAACCTACTGTTCCTCTCACTATTTAAACCTACTGTTCCTACTAATAAAACCTGTAAGTAAGCATTTCACTGTAAGGTCTACACCTGTCACATCGTGTGTGTGTAGGTGGCAGGGAAGTCAGGCGCAGGAGAATCAATCTTGGTATAAATGGAGTATTTTAATAACTTAAAAGTATTTTAATAACTCCAAAACCAAAGTCTATAATAAAATTAATGTGGGTACAAGAACCCGCCGCACACCAATCCATAAAACCTGAACATAACATCAAACAATCTCTGACAAGGACGTGAGGGGAAACAGAGGGTTAAATACACAACAGGTAATGAATGGGATTGGAACCAGGTGTGAAGGAAGACAAGACATAACCAATGGAAAATGAAACATAGATCAATGATGGCTAGAAGACCAGAGACGTCGACCACTGAGCACCGCCCGAACAAGGAGAGGCATCACCTGTTGTATTCGGCGCACTTGACAAATAAACCTTGATTTGATTTTCTAATACAACTGACTGTTCCTTTTACTAATAAAACCTACTGTTCCTTTTACTAATAAACCCTACTGTTCCTTTTACTAATAAAACAGACTGTTCCTTTTACTAATATAACAGACTGTTCCTTTTACTAATAAAACAGACTGTTCCTTTTACTAATAAAACAGACTGTTCCCTTTACTAATAAAACAGACTGTTCCTTTTACTAATAAAACCGACTGTTCCTCCCTCCACTCCCTAATAACGTATGATCTCTGTATTGATAATGTTTTGCTAGATAGTACTTCACTGTTGGAGCTGGAAGCATTTTGCTGCTCTTCCCAAAACATCTGTACATTTTTATATGCGACCAATAAACGTTGATGTATGTATGAAAAGGCTATCTTTTGGGCACAGACCATTCTAATCGGGTTTAATCCTGGGCTCAGGGAACTGGTGTGTTTCTGTGAAGTGTTTGTGAATCACTATTAGAATGTTATATATGAGGGGCTGAGTGGAGCTTATTCTGAATGCTATGTTGGCTGCCACCATGACTGTCTTTGTCATGATGCTGTTACCATGGCTTTAAGACAACTGTTGGCTCCCTAAGGTATTGCCTGTGCTGCTATGTTGAGTTGTGGGAAGATGATGTAATGTTGGGTTGTGTTTTGTTGAGGCAGGACAATGCGTTTATACACTAGAGATGGTTGACTCCCAGAAGTATCGCTGTTTGTGTTGAAATAAGGCAGGATAAGGTGTGGTCTGTTGAGGCGAGTGAGCGTAATGTTAATTAACCCTTTTGTGGTGTTCGGGTCAGTGGGACCCATTTTCAATGTTTACAAAAATAAAAAAGAATACAATGAATTATGCAAACTGAGACCGACATTTTCATTGAATGCACACTGTGCACCCCACTACACATTTATATTACATATGTGACCTGATTCAGGAAACTAGGCGTATGTCGCAAGTCAAGACTTCACAGGAGGGCTGCTTGAACATCATTTTTTTTGTTTTTTTATCAAGATGCATTTTATTTTTTGGCAGAAATGCCTTCTGGAACATGTGAACTTTCATGTGCCTTAATATCAAACTTGTATGTCATTTGTAAATACGAATTTAATTGTTAAATTACGAGCCTTGTTTGTTAAGCCACAGAAAAAGTGAGCAACCTTCCCGCTAGCCATGATTGGCTGAGATAATGAGTGGGCTGGACATGCCGAGAGATGAGTTTGTATTGGTCTGTCATATAGCACGTATCTGTCTATTGGAGTTGGTCAGTATGTCTAGGTAATAGACTTCCATTCCTCTCAAAAATTTTAGAAAAGGCTGTTGCGCAGCAACTTACTGCCTTCCTGAAGACAAACAATGTATACGAAATGCTTCAGTCTGGTTTTAGACCCCATCATAGCACTGAGACGGCACTTGTAAAGGTGGTAAATGACATTTAAATGGCATCGGACCGAGGCTCTGCCTCTGTCCTCGTGCTCCTAGACCTTAGTGCTGCTTTTGATACCATCGATCACCACATTCTTTTGGAGAGATTGGAAACCCAAATTGGTCTACACGGACATGTTCTGGCCTGGTTTAGATCTTATCTGTCGGAAAGATATCAGTTTGTCTCTGTGAATGGTTTGTCCTCTGACAAATCAACTGTAAATTTCGGTGTTCCTCAAGGTTCCGTTTTGGGGCCACTATTGTTTTCACTATATATTTTACCTCTTGGGGATGTTATTCGAAAACATAATGTTAACTTTCACTGCTATGCGGATGACACACAGCTGTACATTTCAATGAAACATGGTGAAGCCCCAAAATTGCCCTTGCTAGAAGCATGTGTTTCAGACATAAGGAAGTGGATGGCTGCAAACTTTCTACTTTTAAACTCGGACAAAACAGAGATGCTTTTTCTAGGTCCCAAGAAACAAAGAGATCTTCTGTTGAATCTGACAATTAATCTTAATGGCTGTACAGTCGTCTCAAATAAAACTGTGAAGGACCGCGGCGTTACTCTGGACCCTGATCTCTCTTTTGAAGAACATATCAAGACCATTTCAAGGACAGCTTTTTTCCATCTACGTAACATTGCAAAAATCAGAAACTTTCTGTCCAAAAATGATGCAGAAAAATTAATCATGCTTTTGTCACTTCTAGGTTAGACTACTGCAATGCTCTACTTTCCGGCTACCCGGATAAAGCACTAAATAAACTTCAGTTAGTACTAAATACGGCTGCTCGAATTCTGACTAGAACCAAAAAATTTGATCATATTACTCCAGTGCTAGCCTCTCTACACTGGCTTCCTGTCAAAGCAAGGGCTGATTTCAAGGTTTTACTGCTAACCTACAAAGCATTACATGGGCTTGCTCCTACCTATCTCTCTGATTTGGTCCTGCCGTACATACCTACACGTACCCTACGGTCACAAGACGGAGGCCTCCTAATTGTCCTTAGAATTTCTAAGCAAACAGCTGGAGGCAGGGCTTTCTCCTATAGAGCTCCATTTTTATGGAACGGTCTGCCTACCCATGTCAGAGACGCAAACTCGGTCTCAACCTTTAAGTCCTTACTGAAGACTTATCTCTTCAGTGGGTCATATGATTGAGTGTAGTCTGGCCCAGGAGTGGGAAGGTGAACGGAAAGGCTCTGGAGCAACGAACCGCCCTTGCTGTCTCTGCCTGGCCGGTTCCCCTCTTCCCACTGGGATTCTCTGCCTCTAACCCTATTACAGGGGCTGAGTCACTGGCTTACTGGGGCTCTCTCTTGCCGTCCCTGGAAGGGGTGCGTCACCTGAGTGGGTTGATTCACTGATGTGGTCATCCTGTCTGGGATGGTGCCCCCCTTTGGGTTGTGCCATGGCGGAGTTCTTTGTGGGCTATACTCAGCCTTGTCTCAGGATGGTAAGTTGGTGGTTGAAGATATCCCTCTAGTGGTGTGGGGGCTGTGCTTTGGCAAAGTGGGTGGGGTTATATCCTTCCTGTTTGGCCCTGTCTGGGGGTGTCCTCGGATGGGGCCACAGTGTCTCCTGACCCCTCCTGTCTCAGCCTCCAGTATTTATGCTGCAGTAGTTAATGTGTCAGGGGGCTAGGGTCAGTTTGTTATATCTGGAGTACCTCTCCTGTCCTATTCGGTGTCCTGTGTGAATCTAAGTGTGCGTTCTCTAATTCTCTCTCTCTCTCTCTCTCTCTCTCTCTCTCTCTCTCTCGGAGGACCTGAGCCCTAGGACCATGCCCCAGGACTACCTGACATGATGACTCCTTGCTGTCCCCAGTCCACCTGACCGTGCTGCTGCTCCAGTTTCAACTGTTCTGCCTTATTATTATACGACCATACTGGTCATTTATGAACATTTGAACATCTTGGCCATGTTCTGTTATAATCTCCACATGGCACAGCCAGAAGAGGACTGGCCACCCCACATAGCCTGGTTCCTCTCTAGGTTTCTTCCTAGGTTTTGGCCTTTCTAGGGAGTTTTTCCTAGCCACCGTGCTTCTACACCTGCATTGCTTGCTGTTTGGGGTTTTAGGCTGGGTTTCTGTATAGCACTTTGAGATATCAGCTGATGTACGAAGGGCTTTATAAATAAATTTGATTTGATTTGAGGTAATCGAGTCAAACGTGGCTTTAAAAACAAAGTATTGTGTAGTTAAACTGCATAAACCTAATGTAAAGTTAAAGTGTACTGTTAGCAAGCTAACGTTAGCTGACTGGCTCGCTAGCTAACGTTATGTGTATGATCTCCACTTTCTGGAGGACCGAGTTCTGAAATCTGTGGAATTCTAATTTATTGCTAAGGAGATGGAGAAAACACCATTCTGGATTACATCCTCAAACTAATAAGGTCAACCATGCATGCATCAGACAGGAGACGTGTCCAACTATGATGTATACTGCTAAGATAGTCTAGCTGGCTACATTTTAAGATATTACACATTTCTAATTTTGACAGAAAGTGGTTTCATTTCAAGTGTACCGATAGCTAGCTAACGTTAGCTGGCTGGGTTGATAGCTAACGTTATGTGTATGATCTTATTCTTTGTGTCTCAGACACATTTTGCTTGACTAGTTATAGCCATAGAACCTGGTTGGTTAGCAACCTGCAGATTCATGCAGGGTAGTAACGTTATGTGTTGTGATTATGGTCCAATGTTTAGCTAGCTAGCTACATGTCTTAACAAAAGACTCCACTCTAATTGTGACAAAATATTTTCATTTCAAGTTAGTGTACTGTTATTTAGCTAGCTAACGTTAGCTGGTTGGCTCGCTAACTAACATTACATCATGGCTGGGGTGGCAGGTAGCCTAGTGGTTAGAGCGTTGAACTAGTAACCGAAAGGTTGCAGGATTGAATCCCCTGAGCTGACAAGGTAAAACTCTGTCGTTCTACCCCTGAACAAGGCAGTTAACCCACTGTAGGCCGTCATTGTACATAAGAATTTGTTCTTAACTGACTTGCCTAGTTAAATAAAGGTAAAAAAAAAACGTTTACCTATCTATCTATTTCTTCACAAACTGATGAATTTTTACACGCTCCACACCCAGTGTCAGTAAACGTCAAAAACAAAGCGTCATTAAATTGTTGCCAGCAGCACAGTTACAGTCACAAACGCTCTGGATAACATGAAAACAGCCTAACCAGCTCTGCTAGGGTCAGTAAAATGGTCAGAGTGGGGTGTTCCCTCATTATGCGTCTGGAAGTAGCTAGTCAATGTTAGCCAGTTATGTTGGATGCTTGACTGTCGTTGTGAGGTCAGAGCCTTCGGAACAGCCCTACTTATTGGCCAGAGCATCCAGTGTGCGCTTTGAACGTGAAACTCTCTGAATTTACAATCTGACAACACAGTTGCAGTCACCAACACTCTGGATAACAAAGCAGCCTAACCAGCTCTGCTAGAGAGAGTAATGTTCAGTGAGCTGTTCTCGCTATCTCTTTTCGATATCTGAAAGTAGCTGGTATAGTCAGTACAGAACACAAGGAGCAACCCTTAAAGAGATGGGTGGGGCTAAGGCTTAAGAGGGTGTGAACAATTCTGAATGGCTGTCCAATAGCAGTAACAAAATGCTGAAATATGGATTTCTCAAAAGAGAGTTTACAAGTTTGTCAACTTTCAAAGCAGAATTACTTTTCCATTGTTTCCTCAAATGCAGTGTATGATATACCATGATATACCAGTCAAAAAAAAAAACTGAAATTCAAATGTCACTACATAAGACCAGATCCAGACAGTGAGTCACATATGTGAAGTTTGGGTAATAAAAGTGTGGAAAAATGTACACATTTATTTTACATATGTGGTGTTTGGGTCCACTGTGAAAACAAGTAAAAATGAAGAACAAAAAGGTTTGCTGTGTGCCTTCACTTCATCTTCATCCTTCCTGGGGCCTGCTGTTTCAACACAGCACCAAGAACCTGCTTCTCTGCCTGACATCCTGATTTTCTCACACTCTTTACACTCTTTACACTCTTTACACTTTGTATTGTGTGAAACTACACAATGTCTTTGTTATTACAATACATTATTTCAATACATTCTAAAAATGCAATATTTTCCCACACTATCCCAGCCAGGTGCACATTGGGGGAAGTACACAACAAATAAAAAGCTTTGCATGTGTGGTTCCTTATCACAATCAATCAGTATGGCAAAAAGATTCTCTGCTCAGAGAGCCTTAGATTTTTTTTTTTTTTTTTTGCGGAGAGTGAAGGTAGTGTGGAATGAAGTGTCTTCCATTTTGGAAGATGAAGAATTTTATATGAGGACCATGTCTCTGTCAATTCAAAGTCTGACAGTGAGTTGTAAGAGGAGGATGGGATTGACCCTCAGCCAGCCCCAGGACCAGCCCGTCAGCAACCAACTCATCAGCAGCCTGCAGGACAAGACATATGGACGTCGAAATGTTTTGAAATTGAATGATCTTCATGCCCAAGGAATGAGCCACCCCGCACGGCTGTCCAATGTGATAAGGATGCAACCAGGGCCGACGGCGTCCAATGGAGCCACCCCCACGGCTGTCCAATGTGATAAGGATGCACCACCAGGGCCGACGTGGAGCCATCAGGGCCCGCACGGCTGTCCAATGTGATAAGGATGCAACCAGGGCCGACGTGGAGCCACCCCGCACGGCTGTCCAATGTGATAAGGATGCAACCAGGGCCGACGTGGAGCCACCCCGCACGGCTGTCCAATGTGATAAGGATGCAACCAGGGCCGACGTGGAGCCACCCCGCACGGCTGTCCAATGTGATGAGGATGCAACCAGGGCCGACGTGGAGCCACCCGCACGGCTGTCCAATGTGATAAGGATGCAACCAGGGCCGACGTGGAGCCACCAGGGCCCGCACGGCTGTCCAATGTGATAAGGATGCAACCAGTGCCGACGTGGAGCCACCCCGCACGGCTGTCCAATGTGATGAGGATGCAACCAGGGCCGACGTGGAGCCACCCCGCACGGCTGTCCAATGTGATAAGGATGCAACCAGGGCCGACGTGGAGCCACCCCGCACGGCTGTCCAATGTGATAAGGATGCAACCAGGACCGACGTGGAGCCACCCCGCACGGCTGTCCAATGTGATGAGGATGCAACCAGGGCCGACGTGGATGGAGGTTACTCATGTGCAGGACATAAAGTCATTTTTTGAACTGTTCATCCCAGACACCATCTAGTAAATCATTCTGGACTGCACTAATTAGAAGGGAAGGGGTGTTTTTGGAGAGAGATGGAAGGAGATGGACCAAACTCATTTACATGGATGTTACTCATGTACAGGACACATACCCTACGCTGGCCAGTTGTGATATTATTCCACAACTTGGACATCTTGGCGTACAACGCGTTTGTCGTCTGGATGGCGTTAAACCCAGATTGGAACAGAGGGAAGCTCCAGAGGAGGCGTCTCTTTCTAGAGGAGCTGGGCAGGGCATTGGTAAGACCTCACATCCAGAGGAGACGTCTCTTTCTAGAGGAGCTGGGCAGGCCAGGGCATTGGTAAGACCTCACATCCAGAGGAGGCGTCTCTTTCTAGAGGAGCAAGGCAAGGCAGGGCGTTGGTAAGACCTCACATCCAGAGGAGACGTCTCTTTCTAGAGGAGCTGGGCAAGGCATTGGTAAGGCCTCACATCCAGAGGAGACGTCTCTTTCTAGAGGAGCTGGGCAAGGCATTGGTAAAGACCTCACATCCACAGGATACGTCTCTTTCTAGAGGAGCTGGGCAGGGCATTGGTAAGACCTCACATCCAGAGGAGACGTCTCTTTCTAGAGGAGCAAGGCAAGGCAGGGCGTTGGTAAGACCTCACATCCAGAGGAGACGTCTCTTTCTAGAGGAGCTGGGCAAGGCATTGGTAAGGCCTCACATCCAGAGGAGACGTCTCTTTCTAGAGGAGCTGGGCAAGGCAATAGTTAAAGACCTCACATCCACAGGATACGTCTCTTTCTAGAGGAGCTGGGCAGGGCATTGGTAAGACCTCACATCCAGAGGAGATGTCTCTTTCTAGAGGAGCAAGGCAAGGCAGGGCATTGGTAAGACCTCACATCCAGAGGAGACGTCTCTTTCTAGAGGAGCAAGGCAAGGCAGGGCGTTGGTAAGACCTCACATCCAGAGGAGACGTCTCTTTCTAGAGGAGCAAGGCAAGGCAGGGCATTGGTAAGACCTCACATCCAGAGGAGACATCTCTTTCTAGAGGAGCTGGGCAGGGCATTGGTAAGACCTCACATCCAGAGGAGAATGCTCTTTCTAGAGGAGCTGGGCAGGGCATTGGTAAGACCTCACATCCAGAGGAGGCGTCTCTTTCTAGAGGAGCTCTTTCATTGATAAAATATTAACCATGTATACTGTCTATATTAACCATGTATACTGTCTATATTAACCATGTATACTGTCTATATTAACCATGTATACTGTATACTGTCTATATTAACCATGTATACTGTCTATATTAACCATGTATAATGTCTATATTAACCATGTATACTGTATACTGTCTATATTAACAATCTATACTGTCTATATTAACCATGTATTCTGTATACTGTCTATATTAACCATGTATACTGTCTATATTAACCATGTATACTGTATACTGTCTATATTAACCATGTATAATGTCTATATTAACCATGTATACTGTATACTGTCTATATTAACCATGTATACTGTCTATATTAACCATGTATACTGTCTATATTAACCATGTATACTGTCTATATTAACCATGTATACTGTATACTGTCTATATTAACCATCTATACTGTCTATATTAACCATATATACTGTATACTGTCTATATTAACAATCTATACCAGGGGTGTCAAACTCAAATACCCAGTGGGCCAAAATGTAAAACCTGAACAAAGTCACGGGCCAACATTGAACAAATTAACCTTTTAATATGGACCTAAACAAGTTTTGCTTTAACATTGAATATGGAACAAGCATCGCTTATTACCATACAATATATAATTTAATAGTGGAGACATGCAAAATCGAATTTCAAATGAAAAAACACATCAATGGCATTCATTTATTAAATAAATAAAATTTTAATAAAAATTGTATGCCTCTTTTCTATTTGCAGCCTTCTGATTTAAATACCAAAATAAACTTTTTCCACTGGCTAATAATTTTACAAATAAAATGATAATAAATCAATCAACCATTCAAGCCCATGCCTTGTAGCAAGAAAAAGTGCATAAAGAAAACGTTAATTATTGCACACTGGTCTAATCTGATGTGCCCAAGCCAGATACCTGGCATCTCTTCTTGGATGCTAGTTCATCAATGTCTGGGCTCAAGCTCTGAGCTGAAGAAATCCTCAGTATCGAGCGAAAATGTTCATCAGTCAGACGTCTCCTGTGAGTTGTTTTGGTCATCTTCATCGAGGAGAAAAGTTGCTCGCATAGATAAGTGCTGCCGAACATGGAGAGCATCTGAGCAGCTTGGGTGCGGAGCTGAGGCATTGTGTCAGGGATGAACCGTGGAAACTGTGCGGCGCCCACAGCATCATACTTTGACTTCAGCGTGTCGTTGCACTGGAGTTCAATCAGCTCCATTTGGATGTTGGTTGGTGCATTTTCCACATCAACTGCGAAGGGATTACTAAGCAGTTCAAACTTGCATTTCTGGGCATCGAAGTCGGCAAATCGCCGGCTAAACTCAGCGGCGAGAACACTGAGTTTTTCAGCAAACTGTGCGCATGGGAACACGGCGGTAGAGATCTGCGCTTTTATGGATTGGCAGCAGGGAAAATGGCAAGGGTTTCCTTGCAGCATCTGATTCTCCCACAGGCACAGTTTAGTTTTGAAGGCCCTCACTGCAGCGTACATGTCTGTGATGATGCGCCCCCGCCCCTGAAGCTGCAGGTTCAGCGCATCGAGATGGCTCGAGGTGTCACAGAGAAAGGCCAGCTCACACAGGAACTTTTGCTCCCGGGGCTCTGCTGTATCCTTCCCTTTGGTTTCCAGGAATTGACATATTTCCTCACGCAGCTCGAAACATCTGTTCAGTACTTTTCCTCTGCTTAGCCATCTCACCTCTGTGTGATACGGCACGTCTGCGTATTCCGAACCACACTCCTCCAGAAAAGATTTAAACTGGCGGTGATTTAGACCTTTGGCTCTTATAAAGTTAACTACCTGTGTTACTGTGGTCATAACATGTTCCATCTTTAGGGCTTTGGCACACAGTGCTTCCTGATGTATGATGCAGTGGTAAACAGTTAGCTCACCTGCACAGTTCTCTTCCCGCATCTTCTCCCGAACCATGCCCACCAGTCCACTCTTTTTACCGCACATCGCTGGCGCACCATCTGTCGTTAATCCAACGAGTTTATCCCACGGCAGCTTTATTTCAGTTACACATTTGGAAACCTCCTCAAAGATTTCCTTTCCTGTGGTTCTGCCATGCATTGATTTGAATCCTAATAGCTCCTCCGTAACACACAGATTTGAGTCCACTCCACGGATGAAGACTGACAGCTGAGCAGTATCAGATGCGTCGCAGCTCTCATCCACAGCGAGGGAGAACGCAACAAAATCTTTTCCCTTTTCCATCAGCTGGTCATACAGATTGGTGGCAAGATCACATGTGCGATCAGCTACTGTGTTCCTGCTCAGGCTCACGTTTGAAAATGCTTGTTTTTTCTCTGGGCATACGAGGTCACAAACCTTCATCATGCACTTTTTCATGAACTCTCCCTCATTAAAGGGCCGCGCTGATTTTGCGATCTCTACTGCCACTATATAACTAGCCTTTACAGCAGCCTCGCTTTGTGATGTGGCTTTTTTAAACATATTCTGTTGTGAAACCAAACTTCTTTTCATCTCCTCTACTTTCTGGCTCCTTTGAGTCATGTCCAGGTCCTTGTATTTGTCATGGTGTTTCGTTTCATAGTGTCGTCTAATGTTGTACTCCTTACTTACAGCCACGTTGACTCCACAAACAAGACAAACAGGTTTGTCTTTTACATATGTAAACAGATATTCTGCCTCCCACTTGTCCAGAAAGCTCCTGTTTTCTGCATTTCTTTTCGCCATTTTTGGGAAGGGTTAGCTCGCTGACAGTTGTAGCGTCTATGTTGCTATGACTACTGTCACAGAGGAGAGAGCGTTTCTGGGTCCTGTCCTGATTGGCGCGCGAAAACAGCAGAGCATTATGGGATTCGTAGTATTAGTGGTGAATGCGCTGTATAATACCGGCGGGCCAGCTCTAGTAGTAATTTGGTATTGTCTCGCGGGCCAAATATAATTACCCTGTGGGCCAAATTTGGCCCACGGGCCAGAGTTTGACACCCATGATCTATACTGTCTATATTAACCATGTATACTGTCTATATTAACCATGTATACTGTATACAGTCTATATTAACCATGTATACTGTATACTGTCTATATTAACAATCTATACTGTATATATTAACCATGTATACTGTCTATATTAACCATGTATACTGTCTATATTAACCATGTATACTGTCTATATTAACCATGTATACTGTCTATATTAACCATCTATACTGTCTACTGTCTATATTAACCATGTATACTGTATACTGTCTATATTAACCATGTATACTGTATACTGTCTATATTAACCATGTATACTGTATACTGTCTATATTAACCACGTATACTGTCTATATTAACCACGTATACTGTCTATATTAACCATGTATACTGTCTATATTAACCATGTATACTGTCTATATTAACCATGTATACAGTCTATATTAACCATGTATACTGTCTATATTAACCATGTATACTGTCTATATTAACCATGTATACTGTATACTGTCTATATTAACCACGTATACTGTCTATATTAACCATGTATACTGTCTATATTAACCATGTATACTGTCTATATTAACCATGTATACAGTCTATATTAACCATGTATACTGTCTATATTAACCATGTATACTGTCTATATTAACCATGTATACAGTCTATATTAACCATGTATACTGTATACAGTCTATATTAACCATGTATACTGTATACTGTCTATATTAACAATCTATACTGTATATATTAACCATGTATACTGTCTATATTAACCATGTATACAGTCTATATTAACCATCTATACTGTATACTGTCTATATTAACCACGTATACTGTCTATATTAACCATGTATACTGTCTATATTAACCATGTATACTGTCTATATTAACCATGTATACAGTCTATATTAACCATGTATACTGTATACTGTCTATATTAACCATGTATACTGTCTAATGTCTATATTAACCATGTATACTGTCTATATTAACCATGTATAGTGTATACTGTCTATATTAACCATGTATACTGTATACTGTCTATATTAACCATGTATACTGTATACTGTCTATATTAACAATCTATACTGTATATATTAACCATGTATACTGTCTATATTAACCATGTATACTGTCTATATTAAACATGTATACTGTATACTGTCTATATTAACCATGTATACTGTCTATATTAAACATGTATACTGTATACTGTCTATATTAACCATGTATACTGTCTATATTAACCATGTATACTGTCTATATTAACCATCTATACTGTCTACTGTCTATATTAACCATGTATACTGTATACTGTCTATATTAACCATGTATACTGTATACTGTCTATATTAACCATGTATACTGTATACTGTCTATATTAACCACGTATACTGTCTATATTAACCATGTATACTGTCTATATTAACCATGTATACTGTCTATATTAACCATGTATACTGTCTATATTAACCATGTATACTGTCTATATTAACCATGTATACTGTCTATATTAACCATGTATACAGTCTATATTAACCATGTATACTGTATACAGTCTATATTAACCATGTATACTGTCTATATTAACCATCTATACTGTATACTGTCTATATTAACCATGTATACTGTCTACTGTCTATATTAACCATGTATACTGTCTACTGTCTATATTAACCATCTATACTGTATACTGTCTATATTAACCATGTATACTGTCTACTGTCTATATTAACCATCTATACTGTATACTGTCTATATTAACCATGTATACTGTCTATATTAACCATGTATACTGTCTATATTAACCATGTATACTGTCTATATTAACCATGTATACTGTCTATATTAACCATGTATACTCTAATCCACCCGGGCCAGGTCGATTAGAAAGGCCTGCTCACAGAAGTGTTTTAGGGAGCGTTTGAGAGGGTGGTGATGCTGGTCAGGCATGAGGGTGCAGGCAGCGAACGGTTGAAAAGCATGCATTTGGTTTTACTAGCGTTTAAGAGCAGTTGGAGGCCACGGAAGGAGTGTTGTATGACATTGAAGCTCGTTTGGAGGTTAGATAGCACAGTGTCCAAGGACGGGTCGGAAGTATATTGAATCGTGTCGTCTGCGTAGAGGTGGATCAGGGAATCGCCCGCATCAAGAGCAACATCATTGATACAGTGCCTTGCGAAAGTATTCAGCCCCCTTGAACTTTGCGAACTTTTGCCACATTTCAGGCTTCAAACGTAAAGATATAAAACTGTATTTTTTTGTGAAGAATCAACAACAAGTGGGACACAATCATGAAGTGGAACGACATTTATTGGATATACCAAACATTTTTAACAAATCAAAAACTGAAAAATTGGGCGTGCAATATTATTCAGCCCCCTTAAGTTAATACTTTGTAAATCAAATCAAAAATCAAATCAAATTTTATTTGTCACATACACATGGTTAGCAGATGTTAATGCGAGTGTAGCGAAATGCTTGTGCTTCTAGTTCCGACAATGCAGTAATTACGAACAAGTAATCTAACTAACAATTCCAAAAAACTACTGTCTTATACAGTGTAAGGGGATAAAGAATATGTACATAAGGATATATGAATGAGTGATGGTACAGAGCAGCATAGGCAAGATACAGTAGAGGATATCGAGTACAGTATATACATATGAGATGAGTATGTAAACCAAGTGGCATAGTTAAAGTGGCTAGTGATACATGTATTACATAAGGATGCAGCCGATGATATAGAGTACAGTATCTACGTATGCATATGAGATGAATAATGTAGGGTAAGTAACATTATATAAGGTAGCATTGTTTTTTTTTATTTTTTTTTATTTCACCTTTATTTAACCAGGTAGGCCAGTTGAGAACAAGTTCTCATTTGCAACTGCGACCTGGCCAAGATAAAGCATAGCAGTGTGAGCAGACAACACAGAGTTACACATGGAATAAACAATTAACAAGTCAATAACACAGTAGAAACAAAGGGGGGAGTCTATATACAATGTGTGCAAAAGGCATGAGGAGGTAGGCGAATAATTACAATTTTGCAGATTAACACTGGAGTGATAAATGATCAGATGGTCATGTACAGGTAGAGATATTGGTGTGCAAAAGAGCAAGTAAATAAATAAAAACAGTATGGGGATGAGGTAGGTGAAAATGGGTGGGCTATTTACCAATAGACTATGTACAGCAGCAGCGATCGGTTAGCTGCTCAGATAGCTGATGTTTGAAGTTGGTGTTTAAAGTGGCTAGTGATATATTTACATCATTTCCCATCAATTCCCATGATTAAAGTGGCTGGAGTGGAGTCAGTGTCATTGACAGTGTGTTGGCAGTAGCCACTCAATGTTAGTGGTGGCTGTTTAACAGTCTGATGGCCTTGAGATAGAAGCTGTTTTTCAGTCTCTCGGTCCCAGCTTTGATGCACCTGTACTGACCTCGCCTTCTGGATGACAGCGGGGTGAACAGGCAGTGGCTCGGGTGGTTGATGTCCTTGATGATCTTTATGGCCTTCCTGTAGCATCGGGTGGTGTAGGTGTCCTGGAGGGCAGGTAGTTTGCCCCCGGTGATGCGTTGTGCAGACCTCACTACCCTCTGGAGAGCCTTACGGTTGAGGGCGGTGCAGTTGCTATACCAGGCGGTGATACAGCCCACCAGGATGCTCTCGATTGTGCATCTGTAGAAGTTTGTGAGTGCTTTTGGTGACAAGCCGAATTTCTTCAGCCTCCTGAGGTTGAAGAGGCGCTGCTGCGCCTTCCTCACGATGCTGTCTGTGTGAGTGGACCAATTCAGTTTGTCTGTGATGTGTATGCCGAGGAACTTAAAACTTGCTACCCTCTCCACTACTGTTCCATCGATGTGGATGGGGGTGTTCCCTCTGCTGTTTCCTGAAGTCCACAATCATCTCCTTAGTTTTGTTGACGTTGAGTGTGAGGTTATTTTCCTGACACCACACTCCGAGGGCCCTCACCTCCTCCCTGTAGGCCGTCTCGTCGTTGTTGGTAATCAAGCTTACCACTGTTGTGTCGTCCGCAAACTTGATGATTGAGTTGGAGGCGTCCGTGGCCACGCAGTCGTGGGTGAACAGGGAGTACAGGAGAGGGCTCAGAACGCACCCTTGTGGGGCCCCAGTGTTGAGGATCAGCGGGGAGGAGATGTTGTTGCCTACCCTCACCACCTGGGGGCGGCCCGTCAGGAAGTCCTGTACCCAGTTGCACAGGGCAGGGTCGAGACCCAGGGTCTCGAGCTTGATGACGAGCTTGGAGGGTACTATGGTGTTGAATGCCGAGCTGTAGTCGATGAACAGCATTCTCACATAGGTATTCCTCTTGTCCAGATGGGTTAGGGCAGTGTGCAGTGTGGTTGAGATTGCATCGTCTGTGGACCTATTTGGGCGGTAAGCAAATTGGAGTGGGTCAAGGGTGTCAGGTAGGGTGGAGGTGATATGGTCCTTGACTAGTCTCTCAAAGCACTTCATGATGACGGATGTGAGTGCTACGGGCGGTAGTCGTTTAGCTCAGTTACCTTAGCTTTCTTGGGAACAGGAACAATGGTGGCCCTCTTGAAGCATGTGGGAACAGCAGACTGGTATAGGGATTGGTTGAATATGTCCGTAAACACACCGGCCAGCTGGTCTGCGCATGCTCTGAGGGCGCGGCTGGGGATGCCGTCTGGGCCTGCAGCCTTGCGAGGGTTAACACGTTTAAATGTCTTACTCACTTCGGCTGCAGTGAAGGAGAGACCGCATGTTTTCGTTGCAGGCCGTGTCAGTGGCACTGTATTGTCCTCAAAGCGGGCAAAAAGTTATTTAGTCTGCCTGGGAGCAAGACATCCTGGTCCGTGACTGGGCTGGGTTTCTTCCTGTAGTCCGTGATTGACTGTAGACCCTGCCACATGCCTCTTGTGTCTGAGCCGTTGAATTGAGATTCTACTTTGTCTCTGTACTGGCGCTTAGCTTGTTTGATAGCCTTGCGGAGGGAATAGCTGCACTGTTTGTATTCAGTCATGTTACCAGTCACCTTGCCCTGATTAAAAGCAGTGGTTCGCGCTTTCAGTTTCACGCGAATGCTGCCATCAATCCACGGTTTCTGGTTAGGGAATGTTTTAATCGTTGCTATGGGAACGACATTTTCAACGCACGTTCTAATGAACTTGCACACCGAATCAGCGTATTCGTCAATATTGTTATCTGACGCAATATGAAACATATCCCAGTCCACGTGATGGAAGCAGTCTTGGAGTGTGGAGTCAGCTTGGTCGGACCAGCGTTGGACAGACCTCAGCGTGGGAGCCTCTTGTTTTAGTTTCTGTCTGTAGGCAGGGATCAACAAAATGGAGTCGTGGTCAGCTTTTCTGAAAGGAGGGCGGGGCAGGGCCTTATATGCGTCGCGGAAGTTAGAGTAACAATGATCCAAGGTTTTTCCACCCCTGGTTGCGCAATCGATATGCTGATCAAATTTAGGGAGTCTTGTTTTCAGATTAGCCTTGTTAAAATCCCAAGCTACAATGAATGCAGCCTCTGGATAAATGGATTCCAATTTGCAAAGAGTCAAATAAAGTTTGTTCAGAGCCATCGATGTGTCTGCTTGGGGGGGGATATATACGGCTGTGATTATAATCGAAGAGAATTCTCTTGGTAGATAATGCGGTCTACATTTGATTGTGAGGAATTCTAAATCAGGTGAACAGAAGGATTTGAGTTCCTATATGTTTCTTTCATCACACCATGTCTCGTTAGCCATAAGGCATACGCCCCCGCCCCTCTTCTTACCAGAAAGATGTTTGTTTCTGTCGGCGCGATGCGTGGAGAAACCCGCTGGCTGCACCGCCTCGGATAGCGTCTCTCCAGTGAGCCATGTTTCCGTGAAGCAAAGAACGTTACGGTCTCTGATGTCCCTCTGGAATGCTACCCTTGCTCGGATTTCATCAACCTTGTTGTCAAGAAACTGGACATTGGCGAGAAGAATGCTAGGGAGTGGTGCACGATGTGCCCGTCTCCGGAGTCTGACCAGAAGACCGCCTCGTTTCCCTCTTTTTCGGAGTCGTTTTTTTGGGTCGCCGCATAGGATCCATTCCGTTGTCCCGGTTGAAAGGCAGAACACAGGATCCGCGTCGCGAAAAACATATTCTTGGTCGTACTGATGGTGAGTTGACGCTGATCTTACATTCAGTAGTTCTTCTCGACTGAATGTAATGAAACCTAAGATGACCTGGGGTACTAATGTAAGAAATAACACGTAAAAAAACAAAACACTGCATAGTTTCCTAGGAACGCGAAGCGAGGCGGCCATCTCTGTCGGCGCCGGAAGGTGAGGTCACCGCATGTGTGGGAGGTAGGACAAAGGAGGTATCAGGGGTATGAAGAGTGGAACTAGGGGCTCCATTGTAAACTAAAACTAATGATAACTAACCTGAACAACAGTATACAAGGCATATTGACATTTGAGAGAGACATACAGCGAGGCATACAGTAATCACAGGTGTTGAATTGGGAGAGCTAGCTAAAACAGTAGCTAAAACAGTAGGTGAGACAACAACAGCTAATCAGCTAGCACAACAACAGCAGGTAAAATGGTGGCCCCAGTCGGCCCCAGCCGCACTCAGGCTCTGTGTGTAGTTAATCCGACCCTCCCTGCCTAGTCAACGCCATTTTACCTGCTGTTGTTGTGCTAGCTGATTAGCTGTTGTTGTCTCACCTACTGCTTTAGCTAGCTCTCCCAATTCAACACCTGTGATTACTGTATGCCTCGCTGTATGTCTCTCTCAAATGTCAATATGCCTTGTATATTGTTGTTCAGGTTAGTTATCATTGTTTTAGTTTACAATGGAGCCCCTAGTTCCACTCTTCATACCCCTGATACCTCCTTTGTCCCACCTCCCACACATGCGGTGACCTCACCCATTACAACCAGCATGTCCAGAGATACAACCTCTCTCATCATCACCCAGTGCCTGGGCTTACCTCTGCTGTACCCGCACCCCACCATACCCCTGTCTGCGCATTATGCCCTGAATATATTCTACAATGCCCAGAAATCTGCTCCTTTTATTCTCTGTCCCCAACGCTCTAGGCGACCAGTTTTGATAGCCTTTAGCTGCACCCTCATACTACTCCTCCTCTGTTCCGCGGGTGATGTGGAGGTAAACCCAGGCCCTGCATGTCCCCGGGCACGATCATTTGTTGACTTCTGTTATCGAAAAAGCCTTGGTTTCATGCATGTCAACATCAGAAGCCTCCTCCCTAAGTTTGTTTTACTCACTGCTTTAGCACACTCTGCTAACCCTGATGTCCTTGCCGTGTTTGAATCCTGGCTCAGGAAGGCCACCAAAAATTCTGAGATTTCCATACCCAACTATAACATTTTCCGTCAAGATAGAACTGCCAAAGGGGGAGGAGTTGCAGTCTACTGCAGAGATAGCCTGCAAAGTAATGTCATACTTTCCAGCTCCATAGCCAAACAGTTCGAACTACTAATTAAAAAAATTACTCTCTCCAGAAATAAGTCTCTCACTGTTGCCGCCTGCTATACTGACCCCCCTCAGCTCCCAGCTGTGCCCTGGACACCATTTGTGAATTGATCGCCACCCATCTAGCTTCAGAGATTGTTCTGTTAGGTGACCTAAACTGGGATATGCTTAACACCCCGGCAGTCCTACAATCTAAGCTAGATGCCCTCAATCTCACACAAATCATCAAGGAACCCACCAGGTACAACCCTAAATCTGTAAACAAGGGCACCCTCATAGACGTCATCCTGACCAACTGGCCCTCCAATTACACCTCCGCTGTCTTCAACCAGGATCTCAGCGATCACTGCCTCATTGCCTGTATCCGCTACGGAGCCGCAGTCAAACGACCACCCCTCATCACTGTCAAATGCTCCCTAAAACACTTCTGTGAGCATGCCTTTCTAATCGACCTGGCCCGGGTATCCTGGAAATACATTGATCTCAGTTGAGGATGCCTGGTCATTCTTTAAAAGTAACTTCCTCACCATTTTAGATAAGCATGCTCCATTCGAAAAATGCAGAACTAAGAACAGATATAGCCCTTGGTTCACTCCAGACCTGACTGCCCTCGACCAGCACAAAAACATCCAGTGGGGGACTGCAATAGCATCGAATAGTCCCCGCGATATGCAACTGTTCAGGGAAGTCAGGAACCAATACACGCAGTCAGTCAGGAAAGCTAAGGCCAGCTTCTTCAGGCAGAAATTTGAATCCTGTAGCTCCAACTCCAAAAAGTTCTGGGACACTGTGAAGTCCATGGAGAACAAGAGCACCTCCTCCCAGCTGCCCACTGCACTGAGGCTAGGTAACACGGTCACCACCGATAAATCCATGATTATTGAATACTTCAACAAGCATTTCTCAACGGCTGGCCATGCCTTCCGCCTGGCTACTCCAACCTCGGCCAACAGCTCCGCCCCCCCCGCAGCTACTCGCCCAAGCCTCTCCGGGTTCTCCTTTACCCAAATCCAGACAGCAGATGTTCTGAAAGAGCTGCAAAACCTGGACCCGTACAAATCAGCTGGGCTTGACAATATGGACCCTCTATTTCTGAAACTATCCGCCGCCATTGTCGCAACCCCTATTACCAGCCTGTTCAACCTCTTTCATATCATCTGAGATCCCCAAAGATTGGAAAGCTGCCTCAGTCATCCCCCTCTTCAAAGGGGGAGACACCCTGGACCCAAACTTTTACAGACCTATATCCATCCTGCCCTGCCTATCTAAGGTCTTCGAAAGCCAAGTCAACAAACAGGTCACTGACCATCTCGAATCCCACCGTACCTTCTCCGCTGTGCAATCTGGTTTCCGAGCCGGTCACGGGTGCACCTCAGCCACGCTCAAGGTACTAAACGATATAACCGCCATCGATAAAAGACAGTACTGTGCAGCCGTCTTCATCGACCTTGCCAACGCTTTCAACTCTGTCAATCACCATATTCTTATCGGCAGACTCAGTAGCCTCGGTTTATCTGATGACTGCCGTGCCTGGTTCACCAACTACTTTGCAGACAGAGTTCAGTGTGTCAAATCGGAGGGCATGCTGTCCGGTCCTCTGGCAGTCTCTATGTGGGTGCCACAGGGTTCAATTCTCGGGCTGTCTCTTTTCTTTGTATATATCAGTGATGTTGCTCTTGCTGCGGGCGATTCCCTGATCCACTTCTACGCAGACGACACCATTCTATATACTTCCGGCCCGTCCTTGGACACTGTGCTATCTAACCTCCAAACGAGCTTCAATGCCATACAACACTCCTTCCGTGGCCTCCAACTGCTCTTAAACACTAGTAAAACCAAATGCATGCTTTTCAACCGCTCGCTGACTGCACCTGCACGACTGACTAGCATCACCACCCTGGATGGTTCCGACCTTGAATATGTGGACATCTATAAGTACCTAGGTGTCTGGCTAGACTGTAAACTCTCCTTCCAGACTCATATCAAACATCTCCAATCGAAAATCAAATCTAGAGTCGGCTTTCTATTCCGCAACAAAGCCTCCTTCACTCACGCCGCCAAACTTACCCTTGTAAAACGGACTATCCTACCGATCTTCGACTTCGGCGATGTCATCTACAAAATAGCTTCCAACACTCTACTCAGCAAACTGGATGCAGTTTATCACAGTGCCATCCGTTTTGTCACTAAAGCACCTTATACCACCCACCACTGCGACCTGTATGCTCTAGTCGGCTGGCCCTCGCTACATATTCGTCGCCAGACCCACTGGCTCCAGGTCATCTACAAGTCCATGCTAGGTAAAGCTCCGCCTTATCTCAGTTCACTGGTCACGATGGCAACACCCACCCGTAGCACGCACTCCAGCAGGTGTATCTCACTGATCATCCCTAAAGCCAACACCTCATTTGGCCGCCTTTTGTTCCAGTTCTCTGCTGCCTGTGACTGGAACGAATTGCAAAAATCGCTGAAGTTGGAGACTTTTATCTCCCTCACCAACTTCAAACATCTGCTATCTGAGCAGCTAACCGATGGCTGCAGCTGTACATAGTCTATCGGTAAATAGCCCACCCATTTTTACCTACCTCATCCCCATACTGTTTTTATTTATTTACTTTTCTGCTCTTTTGCACACCAATATCTCTACCTGCACATGATCATCTGATCATTTATCACTCCATTGTTATTCTGCAAAATTGTAATTATTCGCCTACCTCCTCACGCCATGTATAGTGTCTATATTAACCATGTATGCATGTATGCTGTCTATATTAACCATGTATACTGTCTACTGTCTATATTAACCATGTATGCTGTCTATATTAACCATGTATACTGTATACTGTCTATATTAACCATGTATAGTGTCTATATTAACCATGTATACTGTATAATGTCTATATTAACCATGTATACTGTCTATATTAACCATGTATACTGTCTATATTAAACATGTATACTGTATACTGTCTATATTAACCATGTATACTGTCTATATTAACCATGTATACTGTCTATATTAACCATGTATACTGTCTATATTAACCATGTATAGTGTCTATATTAACCATAAATATTGTATAATGTCTATATTAACCATGTATACTGTCTATATTAACCATGTATACTGTCTATATTAACCATGTATACTGTCTATATTAACCATCTATAGTGTCTATATTAACCATGTATACTGTCTATATTAACCATGTATACTGTCTATATTAACCATCTTTAGTGTATCTATAGTGTAATTGATATAAGTCAACATCTAAGTATCAAGTATCTTCAAGTTAATTGTTGCGACTGCATTGTTTCTCTGCCCAATAATGTTGTTGGTCCATCACACTAAAAACATGAATACCCCACAAGGGTTAAATCAGGTTAGGGATAATGTTGTGTTGTATTGAGTGGAGGCAGGATAATGCATTCATCCCCAGTGTTTTTGTTATTATGGCAAAACTCAATTATCTCGATTGCTCTGGTCCTAAGTAGAAACTAGCAGTCTCTGCCAGCTCTTTTTGGGGCTTGACACATTCAGTTAATTAACTTGTAGATTCTAGGCATTGTGCTAAATATTCTGACGCAAAGTAGAAACTAGCAGTCTCTCTCAAATCTTTACGGACTCGTCACATTCAGTTCATTATCTTGAAAGCTCTGGTTCTTGCTCTAAATATTCTGACACAAAGTAGAAACTAGCAGTCTCTCTCAAATCTTTACGGACTCGTCACATTCAGTTCATTATCTTGAAAGCTCTGGTTCTTGCTCTAAATATTCTGACACAAAGTAGAAACTAGCAGTCTCTCCCAGCTCTTTTGGGACTTTACACATTCAGTTGTTCATCGATTTGCGGTGGTTGTCTTGGTTGGTGTAATTAATTTTCCTTCCGTCATTAGGTCGAATTACAATAGTCAGACTGACACACAAACACAATCAGTCATGGATCTCACGCAACCACATAGCATTCCTCTGTTCCTCCATTTTAAATAATTCACTAAGAGTTACTGATCTTAAGGCATAAACAAAACATGAGACTTATTTATTTATTTATTCATGTTACACGCTTCATAGTTCAGTCATTGTTGTAATTGTTGTTTTTCTCCTCAATAAACTGCAGCAATGAGTCTGATATTGTATTCAAGCTGGTAACGACACCAGAATCCTCCGGTTCAATAGTCATCGACCCAGAGAAAGTGTCCGGTTTGAAATTAATATGATAATATTGTTGTTGTATACAAACAACCAATCAGAGCATTTCCCTGGAGAGATGGGGCTGCTGTAAAGCAACACTACTGGATCTGATTAAAATGCCGCACTACTTTGAACAGGGTTCATAGTTCAGCCAGGTCACCCGTGCTACAAGTCAGTATTCGACGTCCGGCCATGTCTAAAGACGTCGGGGGGTGAAGTGAAAACTGGCCACTAGGGGCAACAGGGAGCGCTGTTACCTTCAAGTAGATTTCGGTTTTGCTAGGGCGTTGCGGACGGGTATGGTGGACGGGCGTAAGCATCTGCCTCTGATTCCAAAGGTTGCACGTTCAAATCCCAAAAAACAAAAGTTGTTTTGATATTTTTGTTTTATCCCAAACCTTAACCTTACCCTAACGATTTGGAATGAATGCCTAAATGTATAAATTCGGATGCTAGTAGATATCGATAGATTTCCAGTCATTGCGCTAATGCTAGTTAGCATTGGCTCACGAAACTAACTCTAACTTCCTTCGTACTGGACACAGAAACCCTGCATTCCTTCCCCTTCCTTTTCCACATGTTGCAACATGTGGCAACAAAAGCAACATGTTGTTGTGTTATTTATTAATTAACGTTTTAATTCAGTCCATTGATCATCCTTGAGATATTTCTGCAACTTGAACTTGGAGAAAGTCCACCTGTGATAAATTTAATTGATTGGACATGATTTGGTTGAAGCAAAAACATGTCTATATAAGGTCCCACAGTTGACAGTACATGTCAGAGCAAAAACTAAGCCATGTGGTCGAAGGAATTGTCCGTAGAGGTTCGAGACAGGATTGTGTCGAGGCACAGATCTGGGGAAGGGTACCAAAAAATATCAGCAGCAATTGAAGGTCCCCAAGAACACAGTGGAGTCCATCATTCTTAAATGGAAGAAGTTTGAAACCACCAAGACTCTTCCTAGAGCTGGCTGTTCTGCCAAAGTGAGCAATCGGGAGAGAAGGGCCTTGGTTAGGGAGGTAACCAAGAACCTGATGGTCACTCTTGCAGAGCTCCAGAGTTCCTCTGAGGAGGAAACTTCCAGAAGGACAACAATCTCTAGTGCCATCCAACAGCCAGGTATTTATAGTGGAGTGGCCAGATGGAAGCCACTCCTCACTAAAAGGCACAAGACAGCCCACTTGGAGTTTGCTAAAAGCCACCTAAAGTACTCCCAGACCATGAGAAACAAGATTCTCTGGTCTGATGAAACCAAGATTAAACTGTTTGGCCTGACTGCCAAGTGTCACAACTGGAGGAAACCTGGCACCATCCCTATGGTGAAGCATGGTGATGGCAGTATCATGCTGTGGGGATATTTTTCAGTGGCAGGGACTGGGAGACTAGTCAGGATCAGAGGAAAATAAACGGAGCAAAGTACAGAGAGATCCTTGATGAAAACCTGCTCCAGAGTGCTCAGGACCTCAGATTGGGACGAAGGTTCAGCTCCCAACAGGGCAACGACCCTAATCACACAACCAAGACAATGCAGGAGTGGCTTCGAAATAAGTCTCTGAATGTCCTAGAGTGGCCTAGCCAGAGCTCAGACTTGAACCTGATCAAACATCTCTGGAGAGACCTGAAAATAGCTATGCAGCGACGCTCCCCATCCAACCTGACAGAGCTTGAGAGGATCTGCCAGAAGAATTGGAGAAACTCCCCAAATACAGATGTGCCAAGCTTATAGTGTCATACCTAAGAAGACTTGAGGCTGTGATCGCTGCTGAGTACTGAGTAAAGGGTCTGAATACTTATGTAAATGTGATATTTCAGTTATTGATATTATAAAAACCTGTTTTTGCTTTGTCATTATGGAGGAATTGTGCAGAAAAACCAAACAATTGAATCCATTTTAGAATAAGGCTGTAACGGAACAAAATGTGTAAAAAGTCAAGGAGTCTGAATACTGTACATTAAAATGGTATCCACAAGTTCGTCTGACTCTGGGGAAGTGCATCATTGCCAAAATCCCATGCTGGTAGCATAGTTAGTGGCTCTGCATGGTCAAAGGAATCCAGCAGGGAGGGAGAGAGAGAGAGAATGATGACAGAGAGAGAGAATGATGACAGAGAAAGAGAGAGGATTAGAGAGAGAGAGAGAGAGAGAGACAGAGAGAGAGACAGAGAGAGAGAGATAGGGAGCGAGAGACAGAGAGAGAGAGAGAGAGATAGGGAGAGAGAGAGAGAGAGGAAGGGAGGGAGACAGAGAGAGAGAGAGAGAGAGAGAGAGAGAGGGAGAGAGAGAGAGAGAGAGAGAGGGGGGGAGAGAGAGAGAGGAAGGGAGGGAGAGAGAGGGGGAGAGAGCGAGATAGGGAGCGAGAGACAGAGCGAGAGAGAGAGAGAGAGACAGAGAGAGACAGAGAGAGAGAGAGAGAGAGACAGAGAGAGACAGAGAGAGACAGAGAGAGAGAGAGAGAGAGAGAGAGAGAGAGAGATGTATCTGTATGTATCAGATGCTCAACATGCCCGACATGCTCACACCTACTGTGATTGTCTGGGACTAAACCACACAAAAGCAACACTAGACACAATGGAACACAAAGCTTTTACTATCTCATCCTGAAATATTCAAGGTCTGATGTCATCTGCCTTTGTCCTAAAGAGCAGGAACCTGGACTTCATCAAATAAATAAAATAAATAAAAGACATTGTCATCCTACAAGAAACCCGGTATTGAGGAGATGGACCCACTGGTTGTCCTCTAGGTTACAGAGAGCTGGTAGTCCCATCCACCAAACTACCAGGTGGGTGGTATAGAGGAGATGGACCCACTGGTTGCCCTCTAGGTTACAGAGAGCTGGTAGTCCCATCCACCACACTACCAGGTGGGTGGTATAGAGGAGATGGACCCACTGGTTGTCCTCTAGGTTACAGAGAGCTGGTAGTCCCATCCACCACACTACCAGGTGGGTGGTATAGAGGAGATGGAGCCACTGGTTAACCTCTAGGTTACAGAGAGCTGGTAGTCCTATCCACCACACTACCAGGTGGGTGGTATAGAGGAGATGGACCCACTGGTTAACCTCTAGGTTACAGAGAGCTGGTAGTCCCATCTACCAAACTACCAGGGGGGAGGTATAGAGGAGATGGACCCACTGGTTGCCCTCTAGGTTACAG
>NC_056449.1:41721274-41738774 GCF_018296145.1 Oncorhynchus tshawytscha | reverse complement strand
CAGCAAGGGAGAGTTGAGCATAGTTCAGTGTGTATGTGTTGCCCTCTTTCACCGAGTTGTAAAAGCAAGCAGAGCAGAAACTGGCTACTCTTTAGTTGACTGATTTTAGCTGGCAAGGTATCTGCTGTTTAACTTAACCCAAAAATATGAAACTAGTGTTTATTCTCAGTACGGGGGCTAATATTTGTAACTGACTTGTCACGTCAGCTAATTTTTCATCCACTCTCGACTGAGGTGAATGAAGAAGCTATGCTAGCTAGTAGCTACCACATCCATGTCAGCTCTAGCCTCTAGTTACTGCATCTGTCAAATAGCAATAAGAGGTGGCTATTTTTACAATCTAACAGCTGTCGTTTGTATGGACATGTTTTGTAGCCTTTGTTTTGTCCCGTTTCAGAAGTAAATTAACTTAGCTAGCTTTTGCCAGTTGATGTACCGTTAGAGAGAGAGCTGGGCAAAGGTTAGCTAACGTTAGCTATTATTTTTGCCTCAATCACACTAGACCAGGAATCAAATGATGAAACCATCTGCCAAACGATTGAAGATTGCACTGAAAAAAACATCAGAATATCAATGTGAGTTTTAGTCGTCCGTACGGCAATGTAACGTTATAGATCTGACAGTTTCCCTAGATAATTCCCTAATTATCACACTGACACAGTAATAAACAGCTCTAATGTTAAAGGCCTCCCTGTCATGGTGCACTGTGGTCACCATAGTAACCTAACCCATGTTCACCATAGTAACCTAACCTATGGTCACCATAGTAGCCTAACCCGTGTTCACCATAGTAACCTAATCCATGGTCACCATGTTAGCCTAACCTACAGTCACCATAGTAACCTAACCTATGGTCACCATAGTAACCTAACCTATGGTCACCATAGTAACCTAACCCGTGTTCACCATAGTAACCTAACCCGTGTTCACCATAGTAACCTAACCTATGGTCACCATGTTAGCCTAACCTATAGTCACCATAGTAACCTAACCCGTGTTCACCATAGTAACCTAACCTATGGTCACCATGTTAGCCTAACCTATAGTCACCATAGTAACCTAGCATATGGTCACCATAGAAACCTAACCTACGGTCACCATAGTAACCTAACATATGTGAGCATTGTACCTTTTCCGTTTTCAATTATGACTACAGTTTTTGATTGGACTTAGAATCCCATTGGTTGAGTGCCCTCCACTTTTTTCCATTATCAATATTTATTTACAGACATTGTGGTAAACTACAGTCTAATCATATTTCAGTTAATTTCATGTTCAAGTTAACTGCCACGTGATTCTCCGCCCATGTAGGCAGCCTTGAACTCTCCCGCTCAACTAGGAGAGGGAGGCTACTGAAGTTGAAACAGTGAATTCCGAGAGAGTGAATGACGTGAGAAATACGTTATTGTAATAGAATAGGGAGGCTAATACATACAAAGATTAAAGAGAACCGTTTCAAAATAATCTGTGGGACAACAAAAATATCTGTCTGACATCTCGCTCCCACCCGCAGCAAGAAAAATGGCGACCACGCTGCAATGATTCCTGAGTGAACGCAGCGCTCTAGTGCAGTCAGTACACAACACTGTGCTCATCATGTCTGAGCAGGATCAGATGGTGACAGGGGTACCAGCAGGGTGGTGACAGGGGGTACCAGCAGGATCAGATGGTGACAGGGGTACCAGCAGGATCAGATGGTGACAGGGTACCAGCAGGATCAGATGGTGACAGGGGTACCAGCAGGATCAGATGGTGACAGGGGTACCAGCAGGATCAGATGGTGACAGGGGTACCAGCAGGATCAGATGGTGACAGGGGTACCAGCAGGATCAGATGGTGACAGGGGTACCAGCAGGATCAGATGGTGACAGGGGTACCAGCAGGATCAAATGGTGACAGGGGTACCAGCAGGGGGTGACAGGGGTACCAGCAGGATCAAATGGTGACAGGGGTACCAGCAGGGGGTGACAGGGGTACCAGCAGGATCAGATGGTGACAGGGGTACCAGCAGGATCAGATGGTAACAGGGGTACCAGCAGGGTGGTGACAGGGTACCAGCAGGATCAGATGGTGACAGGGATACCAGCAGGGTCAGACAGACAGGGGTACCAGCAGGATCAGATGGTGACAGGGGTACCAGCAGGGTCAGATGGTGACAGGGGTACCAGCAGAATCAGACAGGGAAGACCGGTTTACAGAGCTCAGGTGAATTTTGCAGTATATTAGTGAATAATACAAGATCTTGATTTGATGTGTAGACCAACAGTCAGGGGTGGAAAAAGTACCCTACTGTCATACTAAAAGTGAAAGTCACCTAGTAAAATACTACTTGAGTTAAAAAGTAAAAGTATTTGGTTTAAAATTTACTTAAGTATCAAAAGTAAATGTAATCGCTAAAATATACTTAAGTATCATAAATATAAAATGTAAAATTCCTTATATTAAGCAAACCGGACGACATGATTGTCTTGTTTTTTTAAATGTATAGCCAAGGCAGACTTCAACACTCAGACATAATTTACAAACTAAGCATTTGTGTTTAGTGAGTCTGCCAAATCAGAGGCATTATAGGGATGACCAGGGATGTTCTCTTGACAAGTGTGTGAATTAGACCATTTTCCTGTCCTGCTAAGCATTCAAAATGTAACAAGTACTTTTGGATGTCAGGGAAAATGTAAGGAGTAAAAAGTAGATTATTTTCTTCAGGAATGTAGTGAAATAAAAGTAAAAGTTGTAAAAAAAAAAAATCAACAGAATAAATTGTAAAGTAAAGTACAGATACCATAAAAAAATGACTTAAGTAGTACTTTAAAGTATTTCTACTTAAGTAGTACTTTAAAGTATTTCTACTTAAGTAGTACTTTAAAGTATTTCTACTTAAGTAGTACTTTAAAGTATTCCTACTTAAGTAGTACTTTAAAGTATTTCTACTTAAGTAGTACTTTAAAGTATTTCTACTTAAGTAGTACTTTAAAGTATTTCTACTTAAGTAGTACTTTAAAGTATTTCTACTTAAGTAGTACTTTAAAGTATTGCTACTTAAGTAGTACTTTAAAGTATTTCTACTTAGTGTAGTACTTTAAAGTATTTCTACTTAAGTAGTACTTTAAAGTATTTTTTTTTTACATAAGTACTTTCCACCATTGCCTGCATTAGCCTTTTTAAGCTTAAGTTTAAAGCTACAGGGATCTGAGAATAATGGTCATTTCAATTACTGAACCATTGAATCTATTCTTGGATAATATAATGTATAAATGTACACCAATGTAATTCTTTGTCATGCCTCATTTTAGGAGGATCCGATTGTGACAGCGGTCTCAGCAGGGTCAGACAGGGTCAAGGAAGACCAGTCTGTGATGGAGGTGAGGTGCATTTCCGCAGATACACTTCATTCTTATTATTAAACTTTATTCTCTCTGTGCAACAAACACTGGACCAGCCAGATGTTATTTTTATTTTTATTTTTATTTTTATTTTTATGTCAAACCTCTAAAGTTGATTTCCAAACTGTATCATGGGTTGATAGAGGTTTTTTCCCAATGACACAAAATATGCAAAACAAAAATGTGAGGAAGACCTGGGAGAAGCTATTGATGATGATGAATGGATACAGATGTGTTTGAATGTCCAGTCATGTTCATATAATTAATTATTATTAATTTTATAATATAATTTCATCTCAGACATAGATTACTACAGTTTAAGACCATCCATAGAAAGTACTAAATGCCAGTGTAACTGAATATCACTCACTCAGAAATGTAATTCCTCTGCTGGAGGTGTAAAATACAAAATGGGACATATTTGCATATGTTCTGGTCTTGTGAAGTCTGGCTAAGTTCTGGCAAAGAGAGTTATTTTATCTCATCATGTCTACAGAGTCTCCCTTCTCCCCTGTTTAAAAATATATATATATATATATATTTGCTTGAAAATTATTGATACTGGAGACAGTTATCTGAAGGAACTGTGTAACATAGCATTTATAAGAAATGCATTGTCATTCATTGTAAGGTTTGTTATTCTCCCACAATATCATGTTTTGTATCACACATTTTGTTACCAGTTTAAGGATAGGAAACTTTCATAAGGTCTGGACACTAAAGGAGTCGCACTGTATTCTATGTCCCAAATAGCACTCTTTTCTCTTTATAGTGCACTACTTCCCATATGGTTCTGGTCACAAGTAGTGCACTATATAGGGAAGAGGGTGCTCATTTGAATCACAGATATGGATCGCAACCTTGACAAAGCCACAAGAGTTTCTTGAGTTGCTTACATTTCATTCAGAGAGCTTTGACGCTGCTACGCTCAGAGAGAACACACAAAGTAATTCAATCATCTTTGTCATCCTGTAAATAATGAAAGACATTCTAAATGGAAGGTTTTCTGATTGACGGGTTCAAATGGGCACAGACACACTATGATGCTAGCTTCATCTCTCTCTGCTTCTCTCTCCCTCTCTCTCTCGCTCTCATTGTCTCTCTCCCTCTCTCTCTCTGTTTCTCCTGCTCTCTCTCCCTCTCTCCCTCCCTCTCTCTTTCTTCTCTCTCCCTCTCTCCCCTCCTTCTCCCCACTCTGTCTCTCACAGTTCCACGAAGTTGAATAAAAGAAATTGCAAACAATGTATTCATAGAAATGTGCTTCTATCCCAAATAGATTTCTTTAATATAAAACACTGCTGGAATGTTTTAGAATATATATGATGAATTCATTTTTCTACCGGTCTCCTGAGCCTATAATCAGTGCATTTGCATTCAGCCAGCGAAATGAGCTAACTTACTTCTAATTCATCAAACACATTGGCTGAGCGTTTAAGCAGTTCAACATGTAGCTCTGTAAAAGGAGGGGATATTGCCGAGAGCAGACCCATTTACTGTAAAAACTACAGAAGATGAAATAAACACAAAAAGATAAATAACATTTGGGAAAAGAAGGCACATTTGGTTATTCTTTCGTAAATAGTTTTGTTGTTGACCATTGTGAGTTTTGACAGAGCACAAAGGCCATACATAGAGTCAACTCTGATTTTCCTTTCAACGGGATCGTCATTTTCCGGAAAGAGGCTGTGATATTTGTGAAATATATGTTTGCTTTTGTTTCTGAATAACTTATTATGGACAGGAAGACACACAAATACATACACGGTAAAGAGTCAATGTGTGGGCACCGGTTAGTCTTGAGCTTGACAATCTGGACCCTCTATTTCTGAAACTATCCGCCGCCATTGTCGCAACCCCTATTACCAGCCTGTTCAACCTCTCTTTCATATCGTCTGAGATCCCCAAGGACTGGAAAGCTGCCGCAGTCATCCCCCTCTTCAAAGGGGAGACACCCTGGACCCAAACTGTTACAGACCTATATCCATCCTGCCCTGCCTATCTAAGGTCTTCGAAAGCCAAGTCAACAAACAGGTCACTGACCATCTCGAATCCCACCATACCTTCTCCGCTGTGCAATCTGGTTTCCGAGGCGGTCACAGGTGCACCTCAGCCACGCTCAAGGTACTAAACGATATCATAACCGCCATCGATAAAAGACGGTACTGTGCAGCCGTCTTCATTGACCTTGCCAAGGCTTCCGACTCTGTCAATCACCATATTCTTATCGGCAGACTCAGTAGCCTCGGTTTTCGGATGACTGCCTTGCCTGGTTCACCAATTACTTTGCAGACAGAGTTCAGTGTGTCAAATCGGATGGCATGCTGTCCGGTCCTCTGGCAGTCTCTATGGGGGTGCCACAGGGTTCAATCCTCGGGCCGACTCTTTTCTCTGTATATATCAATGATGTTGCTCTTGCTGCGGGCGATTCCCTGATCCACATCTACGCAGACGACACCATTCTATATACTTCCGGCCCGTCCTTGGACACTGTGCTATCTAACCTCCAAACGAGCTTCAATGCCATACAACACTCCTTCCGTGGCCTCCAACTGCTCTTAAACGCTAGTAAAACCAAATGCATGCTTTTCAACCGTTCGCTGCCTGCACCCGCACGCCTGACCAGCATCACCACCCTGGATGGTTCCGACCTTGAATATGTGGACATCTATAAGTACCTAGGTGTCTGGCTAGACTGTAAACTCTCCTTCCAGACTCATATCAAACATCTCCAATCGAAAATCAAATCAAGAATCGGCTTTCTATTCCGCAACAAAGCCTCCTTCACTCACGCCGCCAAACTTACCCTAGTAAAACTGACTATCCTACCGATCCTCGACTTCGGCGATGTCATCTACAAAATTGCTTCCAACACTCTACTCAGCAAACTGGATGCAGTTTATCACAGTGCCATCCGTTTTGTCACTAAAGCACCTTATACCACCCACCACTGCGACTTGTATGCTCTAGTCGGCTGGCCCTCGCTACATATTCATCGCCAGACCCACTGGCTCCAGGTCATCTACAAGTCCATGCTAGGTAAAGCTCCGCCTTATCTCAGTTCACTGGTCACGATGGCAACACCCATCCGTAGCACGCGCTCCAGCAGGTGTATCTCACTGATCATCCCTAAAGCCAACACCTCATTTGGCCGCCTTTCGTTCCAGTTCTCTGCTGCCTGTGACTGGAAGGAATTGCAAAAATCGCTGAAGTTGGAGACTTTTATCTCCCTCACCAACTTCAAACATCTGCTATCTGAGCAGTTAACCGATCGCTGCAGCTGTACATAGTCTATCGGTAAATAGCCCACCCATTTTTACCTACCTCATCCCCATACTGTTTTTATTTATTTACTTTTCTGCTCTTTTGCACACCAATATCTCTACCTGTACATGACCATCTGATCATTTATCACTCCAGTGTTAATCTGCAAAATTGTAATTATTCGCCTACCTCCTCATGCCTTTTGCACACAATGTATATAGACTCCCCTTTTTTTTCTCTACTGTGTTATTGACTTGTTAATTGTTTACTCCATGTGTAACTCTGTGTTGTCTGTTCACACTGCTATGCTTTATCTTGGCCAGGTCGCAGTTGCAAATGAGAACTTGTTCTCAACTAGCCTACCTGGTTAAATAAAGGTGAAATAAAAAAATTAAAAAATAAAAAAATAAAACACAAACAGTGGGGAGAACAAGTATTTGATACACTGCTGATTTTGCAGGTTTCCCTACTTACAAAGCATGTAGAGGTCTGTAATTTTTATCATAGGTAAAAATCCAGAAAATCACATTGTATGATTTTTAAGTAATTCATTAGCATTTTATTGCATGACATAAGTATTTGGTCACCTACCAACCAGTAAGAATTCCAACTCTCACAGACCTGTTAGTTTTTCTTTAAGAAGCCCTCCTGTTCTCCACTCATTACCTGTATAAAATACACCTGTCCACACATTCAATCAAACAGACTCCAACCGCTCCACAATGGCCAAGACCAGAGAGCTGTGTAAGGACATCAGGGATAAAATTATAGACCTGCACAAGGCTGGGATGGGCTACAGGACAATAGGCAAGCAGCTTGGTGAGAAGGCAACAACTGTTGGCGCAATTATATTAGAAAATGGAAGAAGTTCAAGATGACGTTCAATCATCTCTGTAATTGAAAACAAAAGGTTTCTGTACCAAATATTAAGTTCTTCTTTTCTGATGTATCAAATACTTATGTCAATAATGTAATAAAATGCAAATTAATGACTTAAAAAGCATACAAGAAACAATCAGCGAGAATACAGAGAAGAATAGAATCCAAAATAATGAACAACACCAAGGACTCATTCGGCTTAAGTGAGTCAGGGTGTCAGGGTGAGAGCATCTAGTTAGGATAACTATGCCAAGTCACCAACCAAATCAAATCAAATGTATTTATAAAGCCCTTCGTACATCAGCTGATATCTCAAAGTGCTGTACAGAAACCCAGCCTAAAACCCCAAACAGTAAGCAATGCAGGTGTAGAAGCACGGTGGCTAGGAAAAACCTAGGAAGAAACCTAGAGAGGAACCAGGCTATGAGGGGTGGCCAGTCCTCTTCTGGCTGTGCCGGGTGGAGATTATAACAGAACATGGCCAAGATGTTCAAATGTTAATAAACGACCAGCAGGGTCAAATAATAATAATCACAGTAGTTGTCGAAAGGTGCAACAGGTCAGCACCTCAGGAGTAAATGTCAGTTGGCTTTTCATAGCCGATCATTAAGAGTATCTCTACCTCTCCTGCTGTCTCTAGAGAGTTGAAAACAGCAGGTCTGGGACAGCTAGCACGTCCAGTGAACAGGTCAGGGTTCCATAGCCGCAGGCAGAACAGTTGAAACTGGAGCAGCAGGTCACCGATGAGGTGCATTTGGTTAGGATAACTATGCCAAGTCACAGACGAAGTGCATCTAGTTAGGATAACTATGCCAAGTCACAGACGAGGTGCATCTAGTTAGGATAACTATGCCAAGTCACAGACGAAGTGCATCTAGTTAGGATAACTATGCCAAGTCACAGACGAGGTGCATCTAGTTAGGAGAACTATGCCAAGTTACAGACGAGGGAGGGCTCATTCTTTCCTCCAGGACACAGATGAAGTGTGGTCAATCGTCACCTATCTGCATCCTAAATTTCACCTTATTCCCTATGTAGTGCACTGACATTGTCATCAAAAGTAGTGCACTATATAGGGAATTGGGCCCTGGTCTAAAGTAGTGCACTATATAGGGAATAGGGCTCTGGTCTAAAGTAGTGCACTGTATAGGGAATAGGGCTCTGGTCTAAAGTAGTGCACTATATAGGGAATAGGGCTCTGGTCTAAGGTAGTGCACTATATAGGGAATAGGGCCCTGGTCTAAAGTAGTGCACTATATAGGGAATAGGGCCCTGAACAGAACATTCTGAGATACCAAATATATTTTGGCTCCTGCTGGGGTTGAATCACCCTGGTCTTTTCTCAGGGTCTGCAGTATGCAGTATACAGTATGCAGTATACAGTATGCAGTATACAGTATACAGTATAAAGTATGCAGTATGCAGTATACAGTATATAGTATGCAGTATAAAGTATGCAGTATAGAGTATACAGTATACAGTATGCAGTATAGAGTATACAGTATAGAGTATACAGTATAGAGTATACAGTATAGAGTATGCAGTATACAGTATACAGTATAGAGTATACAGTATACAGTATGCAGTATAGAGTATACAGTATGCAGTATAGAGTATACAGTATAGAGTATGCAGTATAGAGTATACAGTATAGAGTATGCAGTATAGAGTATACAGTATACAGTATGCAGTATAGAGTATACAGTATGCAGTATAGAGTATACAGTATAGAGTATGCAGTATAGAGTATACAGTATAGAGTATGCAGTATAGAGTATACAGTATAAAGTATGCAGTATAGAGTATACAGTATACAGTATGCAGTATAGGGTATACAGTATAGAGTATACAGTATAGAGTATACAGTATAGAGTATGCAGTATACAGTATACAGTATAGAGTATACAGTATACAGTATACAGTATAGAGTATACAGTATACAGTATACAGTATGCAGTATAGAGTATACAGTATGCAGTATAGAGTATACAGTATAGAGTATACTGTATGCAGTATGCAGTATAGAGTATACAGTATAGAGTATACTGTATGCAGTATGCAGTATAGAGTATACAGTATAGAGTATACAGTATAGAGTATACAGTATAGAGTATACAGTATAGAGTATACAGTATGCAGTATAGAGTATACAGTATAGAGTATACAGTATAGAGTATACTGTATGCAGTATGCAGTATAGAGTATACAGTATAGAGTATACAGTATAGAGTATACAGTATAGAGTATACAGTATGCAGTATAGAGTATACAGTATAGAGTATACTGTATGCAGTATGCAGTATAGAGTATACAGTATAGAGTATACTGTATGCAGTATGCAGTATAGAGTATGCAGTATAGAGTATACAGTATAGAGTATACAGTATAGAGTATGCAGTATAGAGTATGCAGTATACAGTATACAGTATAGAGTATACAGTATACAGTATGCAGTATAGAGTATACAGTATGCAGTATAGAGTATGCAGTATAGAGTATACAGTATAGAGTATACTGTATGCAGTGTGCAGTATGTAGTATACAGTATAGAGTATACAGTATACAGTATGCAGTATAGAGTATACAGTATAGAGTATACAGTATAGAGTATACAGTATAGAGTATACAGTATGCAGTATAGAGTATACAGTATAGAGTATACAGTATAGAGTATACTGTATGCAGTATGCAGTATAGAGTATACAGTATAGAGTATACAGTATAGAGTATAGAGTATAGAGTATACAGTATGCAGTATAGAGTATACAGTATAGAGTATACTGTATGCAGTATAGAGTATACAGTATAGAGTATGCAGTATACAGTATACAGTATAGAGTATACAGTATACAGTATGCAGTATAGAGTATACAGTATGCAGTATAGAGTATACAGTATAGAGTATACTGTATGCAGTGTGCAGTATGTAGTATAGAGTATACAGTATACAGTATAGAGTATACAGTATACAGTATGCAGTATAGAGTATACAGTATGCAGTATAGAGTATACAGTATAGAGTATACAGTATACAGTATAGAGTATACAGTATACAGTATGCAGTATAGAGTATACAGTATGCAGTATAGAGTATACAGTATAGAGTATACAGTATAGAGTATACAGTATAGAGTATACAGTATAGAGTATGCAGTATACAGTATACAGTATAGAGTATACAGTATACAGTATGCAGTATAGAGTATACAGTATGCAGTATAGAGTATACAGTATAGAGTATACAGTATGCAGTATAGAGTATACAGTATAGAGTATACAGTATAGAGTATACAGAATACAGTATGCAGTATAGAGTATACAGTATAGAGTATACAGTATAGAGTATACAGTATAGAGTATACAGTATAGAGTATGCAGTATACAGTATACAGTATAGAGTATACAGTATACAGTATGCAGTATAGAGTATACAGTATGCAGTATAGAGTATACAGTATAGAGTATACAGTATGCAGTATAGAGTATACAGTATAGAGTATACAGTATAGAGTATACTGTATGCAGTATGCAGTATAGAGTATACAGTATAGAGTATACAGTATAGAGTATACAGTATAGAGTATACAGTGTGCAGTATAGAGTATACAGTATAGAGTATGCAGTATACAGTATACAGTATAGAGTATACAGTATACAGTATGCAGTATAGAGTATACAGTATGCAGTATAGAGTATACAGTATAGAGTATACAGTATGCAGTATAGAGTATACAGTATAGAGTATACTGTATGCAGTATGCAGTATAGAGTATACAGTATAGAGTATACAGTATAGAGTATACAGTATAGAGTATACAGTATGCAGTATAGAGTATACAGTATAGAGTATACTGTATGCAGTATGCAGTATAGAGTATACAGTATAGAGTATACTGTATGCAGTATGCAGTATAGAGTATGCAGTATAGAGTATACAGTATAGAGTATACAGTATAGAGTATGCAGTATAGAGTATGCAGTATACAGTATACAGTATAGAGTATACAGTATACAGTATGCAGTATAGAGTATACAGTATGCAGTATAGAGTATGCAGTATAGAGTATACAGTATAGAGTATACTGTATGCAGTGTGCAGTATGTAGTATACAGTATAGAGTATACAGTATACAGTATGCAGTATAGAGTATACAGTATAGAGTATACAGTATAGAGTATGCAGTATACAGTATACAGTATAGAGTATACAGTATACAGTATGCAGTATAGAGTATACAGTATGCAGGATAGAGTATACAGTATAGAGTATACAGTATACAGTATAGAGTATACAGTATGCAGTATAGAGTATACAGTATACAATATGCAGTATAGAGTATACAGTATAGAGTATACAGTATGCAGTATAGAGTATACAGTATAGAGTATACAGTATAGAGTATACAGTATACAGTATAGAGTATACAGTATACAGTATGCAGTATAGAGTATACAGTATAGAGTATACAGTATAGAGTATGCAGTATAGAGTATGCAGTATACAGTATACAGTATAGAGTATACAGTATACAGTATGCAGTATAGAGTATACAGTATGCAGTATAGAGTATACAGTATAGAGTATACTGTATGCAGTGTGCAGTATGTAGTATAGAGTATACAGTATACAGTATAGAGTATACAGTATACAGTATGCAGTATAGAGTATACAGTATGCAGTATAGAGTATACAGTATAGAGTATACAGTATACAGTATAGAGTATACAGTATACAGTATGCAGTATAGAGTATACAGTATGCAGTATAGAGTATACAGTATAGAGTATACAGTATAGAGTATACAGTATAGAGTATGCAGTATACAGTATACAGTATAGAGTATACAGTATACAGTATGCAGTATAGAGTATACAGTATGCAGTATAGAGTATACAGTATAGAGTATACAGTATGCAGTATAGAGTATACAGTATAGAGTATACAGTATAGAGTATACAGTATACAGTATGCAGTATAGAGTATACAGTATAGAGTATACAGTATAGAGTATACAGTATAGAGTATACAGTATAGAGTATGCAGTATACAGTATACAGTATAGAGTATACAGTATACAGTATGCAGTATAGAGTATACAGTATGCAGTATAGAGTATACAGTATAGAGTATACAGTATGCAGTATAGAGTATACAGTATAGAGTATACAGTATAGAGTATACTGTATGCAGTATGCAGTATAGAGTATACAGTATAGAGTATACAGTATAGAGTATACAGTATAGAGTATACAGTGTGCAGTATAGAGTATACAGTATAGAGTATGCAGTATACAGTATACAGTATAGAGTATACAGTATACAGTATGCAGTATAGAGTATACAGTATGCAGTATAGAGTATACAGTATAGAGTATACAGTATGCAGTATAGAGTATACAGTATAGAGTATACAGTATAGAGTATACTGTATGCAGTATGCAGTATAGAGTATACAGTATAGAGTATACAGTATAGAGTATACAGTATAGAGTATACAGTATGCAGTATAGAGTATACAGTATAGAGTATACTGTATGCAGTATGCAGTATAGAGTATACAGTATAGAGTATACTGTATGCAGTATGCAGTATAGAGTATGCAGTATAGAGTATACAGTATAGAGTATACAGTATAGAGTATGCAGTATAGAGTATGCAGTATACAGTATACAGTATAGAGTATACAGTATACAGTATGCAGTATAGAGTATACAGTATGCAGTATAGAGTATGCAGTATAGAGTATACAGTATAGAGTATACTGTATGCAGTGTGCAGTATGTAGTATACAGTATAGAGTATACAGTATACAGTATGCAGTATAGAGTATACAGTATAGAGTATACAGTATAGAGTATACAGTATAGAGTATGCAGTATACAGTATACAGTATAGAGTATACAGTATACAGTATGCAGTATAGAGTATACAGTATGCAGTATAGAGTATACAGTATAGAGTATACAGTATACAGTATAGAGTATACAGTATGCAGTATAGAGTATACAGTATACAATATGCAGTATAGAGTATACAGTATAGAGTATACAGTATGCAGTATAGAGTATACAGTATAGAGTATACAGTATAGAGTATACAGTATACAGTATAGAGTATACAGTATACAGTATGCAGTATAGAGTATACAGTATGCAGTATAGAGTATACAGTATAGAGTATACAGTATAGAGTATACTGTATGCAGTATAGAGTATACAGTATGCAGTATAGAGTATACAGTATAGAGTATGCAGTATACAGTATACTGTATGCAGTATGCAGTATAGAGTATACAGTATAGAGTATACTGTATGCAGTGTGCAGTATAGAGTATACAGTATAGAGTATACAGTATAGAGTATACAGTATAGAGTATACAGTATACAGTATAGAGTATACTGTATGCAGTGTGCAGTATAGAGTATACAGTATAGAGTATACTGTATGCAGTGTGCAGTATAGAGTATACAGTATAGAGTATACTGTATGCAGTGTGCAGTATAGAGTATACAGTATAGAGTATACAGTATAGAGTATACAGTATAGAGTATACAGTATGTAGTATAGAGTATACAGTATGCAGTATAGAGTATACAGTATAGAGTATACTGTATGCAGTATAGAGTATACAGTACAGAGTATACTGTATGCAGTATAGAGTATACAGTATAGAGTATAGAGTATACAGTATAGAGTATACTGTATGCAGTGTGCAGTATAGAGTATACAGTATAGAGTATACTGTATGCAGTGTGCAGTATAGAGTATACTGTATGCAGTGTGCAGTATACAGTATACAGTATAGAGTATACTGTATGCAGTGTGCAGTATAGAGTATACAGTATAGAGTATACTGTATGCAGTTTGCAGTATGTAGTATGACGCCTGTTGATATTTCCTTCTTCTGTTTCTCAGACAATAGACAACATAAATACCTCATCTCTCTTGTGAGTGTGTCCCAAAAAATTCTCACAACAGTTAAATATCTATTCACTGTAGCTTACTGTATTTCCAAACACTTCCTACCATTTTCTAACAATAGCAATGGTTCCCCCTCCAACCTACTTTGACTTCTTCACCACAAAATGGCATCCTGCTCTATGTCTCCCTGGCGACAGTCCTTTTGTTGTAGCGATGTCACGCTGATGTCACAATGATGTTGAATGTTTTATGACTGTGTGCTTTGTGTTGCAGTCAGACTGTGTTGCAGTCAGACCCCCCATGTCGCTCTGAGAGACTGGGACACATAATCCCCTATTCCACAACGCACACATCCTTAACCACTTGGCATGAATGTTTAAAATGTTTAGCCTGACTGGTTTATGTTTGTAACCCCGTAAAGGAATTTAGTCAACGTTTCACGGTAAAGCCTACACCTGTGACATTCGGCATTATGTGACAAATACAATTCATTTCATGCATCAAAAATAGAGATCGATGAGATATTTTTGGGTTTCGTATCTAATGCACCATAACCTGGTCTCACACTCTATGGACATAGTAATGACAACAGTAGAAGAGATGAGTACAGTATATACAGTACCAGTCAACAGTTAGGATACACCTACTCATTCAAGAGCTTTTCTTTATTTGTACTATGTTCTACATTGTAGAATAATAGTGAAGACGTCAACACTATGAAATAGCAAATATGGAATCATGTAGTAACCAAAAAAAAAAAGTGTTAAACAAATCAAAATATTTTTGAGATTTAAGATTCTTCAAAGTAGCCACCCTTTGCCTTGATGACAGCTTTGTACACTCTTGGCATTCTCTCAACCAGCTTCAACTGGAATGCTTTTCCAACAGTCTTGAAGGAGTCGCCACATATGCCACAGCATCAAATTTATTTTATAAAGTCCTTTTTACAACAGCAGTTACATTTAATAAGTAGTGGTATTATGCAGTTAACTTCTCAAGGCGATATACCGTTGCATGGTGTAGGAACAGACTGGTACAGACACTATCTGATATAGTGTAGCTTGGTGTAGAATCAGACTGGTACAGACACTATCTGATATAGTGTAGCTTGGTGTAGAAACAGACTGGTACAGACAGTATCTGATATAGTGTAGCTTGGTGTAGAAACAGACTGGTACAGACAGTATCTGATATAGTGTAGCTTGGTGTAGAAACAGACGGGTACAGACAGTATCTGATATAGTGTAGCTTGGTGTAGAAACAGACGGGTACAGACAGTATCTGATATAGTGTAGCTTGGTGTAGAAACAGACGGGTACAGACAGTATCTGATATAGTGTAGCTTGGTGTAGAAACAGACGGGTACAGACAGTATCTGATATATCTGATATAGAATCAGACTGGTATAGACAGTATCTGATAAATCTGATATAGAATCAGACTGGTATAGACAGTATCTAATAAATCTGATATAGAATCAGACTGGTACAGACAGTATCTGATATAGTATAGCTTGGTGTAGAATCAGAATGGTACAGACAGTATCTGATATATCTGATATAGAATCAGACTGGTATAGACAGTATCTGATATATCTCATATAGAATCAGACTGGTACAGACAGTATCTGATATAGAAACAGACTGGTACAGACAGTATCTGATATATCTGATATAGAATCAGACTGGTACAGTCTGATTCTATGTCAGATATATCAGATATATCAGATACTGTCTGTACCAGTCTGTTTCTACACCATGCAACGGTATATCGGACATGTCGTAGTTTAACATGATCACGTCTAGGTATTTACAGTCCTGTCATCCTGTCACAAATACCCCTCACCCCCTATCCCCCTCACCCACTAACCCCCTAACCCCTCACCCACTAACCCCTAACCCCTCACCCCTAACCCCTCACCCACTAACCCCTCACCCCTAACCCCTCACCCCTCACACCTAACCCACTAACACCTAACCCCTCACCCCCTAACCCCTCACCCACTAACCCCTCACCCACTAACCCCCTCACCCCCTCACCCCTAACCCACTAACCCACTAACCCCTCACCCACTAACCCCTGACCTACTAACCCCTAAACCACTAACCCCCTAACCCCTCACCCCCTCACCCCCTCACCCCTAACTCCCTCACCCACTAACCCCTAACCCCTAACCCCTCACCCACTAACCCCTCAACCCTAACCCACTAACCCCTAACCCCTAACCCCTCACCCACTAACCCCTAACCCACTAACCCCTCACCCATAACCCCCTCACCCACTAACCCCTCACCCACTAACCCACTAACCCCCTCACCCACTAACCCCTCACCCACTAACCCACTAACCCCTCACCCACTAACCCCCTCACCCACTAACCCCTCACCCACTAACCCCCTCACCCACTAACCCCTAACCCCTAACCCCTCACCCACTAACCCACTAACCCCCTAACCCCTAACACCCTCACCCCTAACCCCTCACCCCTAACCCCTCACCCATTAACCCCTCACCCACTAACCCCCTCACCCACTAACCCCTCACCCACTAACCCCTAACCCCTAACCCCTCACCCACTAACCTAACCCCTCACCCCCTAACCCCCTCACCCCTAACCCCCTCACCCCCTCACCACTAACCCCTCACCCACTAACCCCTCACCCCTAACCCCTCACCCACTAACCCCTCACCCCTAACCCCTCACCCACTAACCCCCTCACCCACTAACCCACTAACCCACTAACCCACTAACCCCCTCACACCCTCACAGGATGAGAGGTGTCACATAACACCATAAAGGAGACACATATTTGTCATGTCAAAACTCAATACTTCCCTGTTTGTGCGCGCGTGCGTGTGCGTGTGCGCGTGCGTGCGTGCGCGTGCGTGAAATGTATTTGTCATGTCAAAACTCGATACAGCTGATACTGGACATTATGAAGTCAGAAACTCAGATAATGTTACTGTAGAAACGGAAATGCATTTTACTGTCGTTCTATTGACGTTAATCAATGACTCTGTGATTAATACATGTCTACAGGTGTGAAGAAGAAGA
>NC_056449.1:41698774-41716274 GCF_018296145.1 Oncorhynchus tshawytscha | reverse complement strand
CTTTTCACCAGAGTGGCACACTATTCCATATTTAGTGCACTACTTTTGACCAGAGTGACACCCAATTCCATATTTAGGGCACTACTTTTGACCAGAGTGGTACCCTATTCCTTATTTAGTGCACTACTTTTGACCAGAGTGCCACTTGGGATGTATCCTGTGAGAGATATGGAATCTGAAAACAATGGGAAAATTGAATCATTCTTGCGTTTATTGAACCACTGAAAAATACAGTATACAACTGTAGAAAGCAGCACATTTTGAGTCTGTTCACAGTAGTGTAGTTGTTGACAATACGTTAGAGCTCGCCTCACTACAATCATATACAAGGAAGAATGACAGCAAGAAGACACACACACACACACACACACACACACACGCTGTCTCAAAACAGAAACTACTTCTTCTCTTCTACTATGGATCCGTCTCTCTTTCATATTTCATCTGCTAAAGCCCTCTATCAGCAAAACCTCTCCTCCTGCTTCATACTAACCACAGCTAACTGGAGGTAGCATCATACTAACCACAGCTAACTGTAGCCAGCATCATACTAACCACAGCTAACTGGAGCTAGCTTCATACTAACCACAGCTAACTGGAGCTAGCTTCATACTAACCACAGCTAACTGGAGGTAGCATCATACTAACCACAGCTAACTGTAGCCAGCATCATACTAACCACAGCTAACTGGAGCTAGCTTCATACTAACCACAGCTAACTGGAGGTAGCATCATACTAACCACAGCTAACTGTAGCCAGCATCATACTAACCACAGCTAACTGTAGTCAACATCATACTAACCACAGCTAACTGTAGTCAACATCATACTAACCACAGCTAACTGGAGCTAGCATCATACTAACCACAGCTAACTGTAGCCAGCATCATACTAACCACAGCTAACTGTAGTCAACATCATACTAACCACAGCTAACTGTAGTCAACATCATACTAACCACAGCTAACTGTAGTCAACATCATACTAACCACAGCTAACTGTAGTCAACATCATACTAACCACAGCTAACTGGAGCTAGCTTCATACTAACCACAGCTAACTGTAGCCAGCATCATACTAACCACAGACAAGGTTGACATGCACCCCAAATGGCAACCTATTCCTTATGTAGTGCACTACTTTTGACACAATTTGCCTTTCTTAAAGGAGTGGTTGTAGTACTACACTATACTATGACACTATCTAAGACAGATTGTTTAGTATCTCTGCCAACTATCTATCTAGCCTGGCTGTGGGTATAATCCATACAGCCCACAGTGTCTCTGTGTGTGTGTGTGTTTGTGTGTGTGTGTGTGTGTGTGTCTTGGCATCATCCATACAGCCCATAAACAATAGAAGCAGAGTTTGATGAATGGCTCAGCTTGAAAGGACTTGTTGGTAGTTGACCGAGAGAGAGACACACATCCAATTCAGTCCCGGGAGATTCTTCGGTCTACATACAGAATCTGCCCACAGGAGATTAACTGAGACGAGATGAGACATCACAAAAAGATGATCACATACAAGAAAAGGGAGATACTGTTAGTGGACCAAGGTTGTACAGAGATACTGTTAGTGGACCAAGGTTGTACAGAGATACTGTTAGTGGACCAAGGTTGTACAGAGATACTGTTAGTGGACCAAGGTTGTACAGAGATACTGTTAGTGGACCAAGGTTGTACAGAGATACTGTTAGTGGACCAAGGTTGTACAGAGATACTGTTAGTGGACCAAGGTTGTACAGAGATACTGTTAGTGGACCAAGGTTGTACAGAGATACTGTTAGTGGACCAAGGTTGTACAGAGATACTATTAGTCGACCAAGGTTCTCTCCCTGTCCTGTTCTCTCCCTGTCCTGTTCTCTACCTGTCCTGTTCTCTCCCTGTCCTGTTCTCTCCCTGTCCTATTCTCTACCTCCCTGTCCTGTTCTCTACCTCCCTGTCCTGTTCTCTACCTGTCCTGTTCTCTACCTGTCCTGTTCTCTCCCTGTCCTGTTCTCTACCTGTCCTGTTCTCTCCCTGTCCTGTTCTCTCCCTGTCCTGTTCTCTACCTGTCCTGTTCTCTCCCTGTCCTGTTCTCTACCTGTCCTATTCTCTACCTGTCCTGTTCTCTACCTGTCCTGTTCTCTCCCTGTCCTGTTCTCTACCTGTCCTGTTCTCTACCTGTCCTGTTCTCTACCTGTCCTGTTCTCTACCTGTCCTGTTCTCTCCCTGTCCTGTTCTCTCCCTGTCCTGTTCTCATCCTGCATTTTCTATTGTGCTCCACACTGCCCTTTCCCACATGTACAAGAGCAACACCTTTGTGAAAATGCTATTCATTGACTACAGCTCAGCGTTCAATAACATAGTGTCCTCCAGGTGGTAATGGTAGGCAACAATACATCTGCCACGCTGACCCTCAGAACGCCCCCCCCCCTATCAGGGTTGCGGACGTAGTCCCCTCCTGTACTCCCTGTTTACCCACAACGTAGTCCCCTCCTGTACTCCCTGTTCACCCACGACTTAGTCCCCTCCTGTACTCCCTGTTCACCCACGACTTCGTGGCCGCGAACGACTCCAGCACCATCATTACATTTTCTGGTGACACGACGGCGGTAGGCCTGATTACCGTTCTGGCGGTTTGGTGCCAGAAAACAATCTCTCCCTCAACGTGGGCAAGACAATCGATCTTATTGTGGGCTACAGGAAACGGAGGGCCGAGCACAACCCCATTCACATCGACGGGGCTCTGTGGAGCGGGTTGAGAGCTTCAAGTTCCTCGGTGTCCACATTACTAAGGAGTTAACATGGTCCACACACACCAACACAGTCATGAAGAGAGCACGACGACGCCTCTTCCCACTCAGGAGGCCATAAAGATTTAGTATGGGTCCTGAGATCCTTAAAAGGTTCTACAGCTGAACCAGCGAGAGCAGCTTGACACGATGCATCACCGCTTGGTCTGCAAATTGCTTGGCATCCGACCACAAGGCACTACAGAGGGTACTGGACCCCGTGTATATAGCCAAGTAATCGTTAGTCTTTGTGCTATAATTTTTCTCTCTGCATTGTTGGGAAGAGCTCATAAGTAAGCATTTCACTGTTATGCCCCAATCAGAATGACAACGTCATTGCATCACTGCTGTGTGATAAATTCTGCAGTCAAACTTTTTTCATGATGTAATTCGACACGTAATCGACCCCCCCCCAAAAAATATATCCAACGTATGCACCTCACAGAACACAGAAAGTACAGCAACTGCCTCCATCTGTCTCTGTCCACTAGGCTGTTCCCTTATCTGTCCATGTCCACTAGGCTGTTCCCTTATCTGTCTCTGTCCACTAGGCTGTTCCCTTATCTGTCTCTGTCCACTAGGCTGTTCCCTTATCTGTCTCTGTCCACTAGGCTGTTCCCTTATCTGTCTCTGTCCACTAGGCTGTTCCCTTATCTGTCTCTGTCCACTAGGCTGTTCCCTTAGCTGTCTCTGTCCACTAGGCTGTTCCCTTAGCTGTCTCTGTCCACTAGGCTGTTCCCTTATCTGTCTCTGTCCACTAGGCTGTTCCCTTAGCTGTCTCTGTCCACTAGGCTGTTCCCTTATCTGTCTATGTCCACTAGGCTGTTCCCTTAGCTGTCTCTGTCCACTAGGCTGTTCCCTTAGCTGTCTCTGTCCACTAGGCTGTTCCGTTAGCTGTCTCTGTCCACTAGGCTGTTCCCTTAGCTGTCCATGTCCACTAGGCTGTTCCCTTATCTGTCCATGTCCACTAGGCTGTTCCCTTATCTGTCTCTGTCCACTAGGCTGTTCCCTTATCTGTCCTGTCCACTAGGCTGTTCCCTTATCTGTCTCTGTCCACTAGGCTGTTCCCTTATCTGTCTCTGTCCACTAGGCTGTTCCCTTAGCTGTCCATGTCCACTAGGCTGTTCCCTTAGCTGTCTCTGTCCACTAGGCTGTTCCCTTAGCTGTCTCTGTCCACTAGGCTGGTCCCTTATCTGTCTCTGTCCACTAGGCTGTTCCCTTATCTGTCTCTGTCCACTAGGCTGTTCCCTTAGCTGTCCATGTCCACTAGGCTGTTCCCTTAGCTGTCCATGTCCACTAGGCTGTTCCCTTATCTGTCTCTGTCCACTAGGCTGTTCCCTTATCTGTCTCTGTCCACTAGGCTGTTCCCTTAGCTATGTCCACTAGGCTGTTCCCTTTGCTGTTCCCCTAGCTGTCAATGTCCACTAGGCTGTGGCTACCATGCAATCCTGACCTAGGCTGAACACAGAGTGGTATTAGACCGTTTGAATTCAGCTAACTTCCCTTCTAGCTTTTGCAGTGCACCCGTGTGAATGCAGACTGTCCATGTGCGTCCCAAATGACACCCTATTTCCTATTTAGTGCCCTAATTTTTGATGAGAGCCCTTTGAGCCCTGGTTAAAATAAGTGCACTAAATAGGGAGTAGGGTGCCATTTGGGACGCACTCTTTGAATTCAGCAGACTCTCCCCTTTTGTTGACTACTGCTCTAAGAACCCTCTGTGTTCTATTACCTCTGTCTGTCTGTATTACCTCTGTCCGCCTGTAGTACTGCAGGCCACAGAAGGAGACGAGCCTCATGACTACTGCTCTAAAAAACATCTGTGTTCTATTACCTCTGTCTGTCTGTAATACTGCAGGCCACAGAACGAGATGAGACTCATGACTACTGCTCTAAAAAAAACATATCCGTTGTCTTGGTTTCAATCCATGAAATAGATAAAGCCCGATTGTAGCTGTCTTCATTCCTATAGCCTTGGTAATCTACAGACGTGATCTATTTGTCTAAGTAACAAGTTGACAAGAGAACAAGATAACACGACGATTGCTTTGATCTGGACAGTTCTTTCTGAGTGCTCCCCAGCCGACAGGCTACAAAAGGCCTGGGTGGGTGGGAAGAATTGAAAAGGCTCAAGGGTGAAATAAAAGACAGAGATCAAATGTCATACTGCCTAAAACGCTGAAACTGTAAACACACAGTACTTTGACTTTGTTGTTGCTCTCTCTCTCTCTCCCTTCCTTCCTTCCTTCCTTATTTACATTTTTATTTTATTTATAATTTTCTTATTTCTCACCCATAGAAAGTACAATATAAAATGTAAATTTTTTGAATGAATGTTGAAGAAACAAGAAACATTTAATCAACTGGTCAGTTAATAAAAGAGAGAGACAGACTAGCAGGCTATGTGAAAAGAAACCCACAATGCACCTCTCAGTTACTAGTTCCAGCTATCTGTTGGACAATTACTGCACATCAAAATTAATTCATTAACTGAATTCCAAGGTGGAATGTACAAGAAATGTAGCTATGCCAACTGAACATGTAGCCGATCCAGTACCCAGAGTGGCTCTACCAGTACCCAGAGTGGCTCTCCCAGTACCCAGAGTGGCTCTACCAGTACCCAGAGTCCAGTACCCAGAGTGGCTCTACCAGTACCCAGAGTGGCTCTCCCAGTACCCAGAGTGGCTCTCCCAGTACCCAGAGTGGCTCTACCAGTACCCAGAGTGGCTCTCCCAGTACCCAGAGTGGACCTACCAGTACCCAGAGTCCAGTACCCAGAGTGGCTCTACCAGTACCCAGAGTCCAGTACCCAGAGTGGCCCTACCAGTCCCCATAGTGGACCTACCAGTACCCAGAGTGGCTCTACCAGTACCCAGAGTGGCTCTACCAGTACCCAGAGTGGCTCTACCAGTACCCAGAGTGGACCAAGGTTGTACAGAGATACTGTTACCGGACCAACATTTCACTGTAAGGTCTACTACACCTGTTGTATTCAGCATTTCACTGTGAGGTCTACTACACCTGTTGTACTCAGCATTTCACTGTGAGGTCTACTACACCTGTTGTACTCAGCATTTCACTGTGAGGTCTACTACACCTGTTGTATTCAGCATTTCACTGTGAGGTCTACTACACCTGTTGTATTCAGCATTTCACTGTGAGGTCTACTACACCTGTTGTACTCAGCATTTCACTGTGAGGTCTACTACACCTGTTGTACTCAGCATTTTACTGTAAGGTCTACTACACCTGTTGTATTCAGCATTTCACTGTGAGGTCTACTACACCTGTTGTATTCAGCATTTCACTGTCAGGTCTACTACACCTGTTGTACTCAGCATTTCACTGTGAGGTCTACTACACCTGTTGTACTCAGCATTTCACTGTAAGGTCTACTACACCTGTTGTATTCAGCATTTCACTGTGAGGTCTACTACACCTGTTGTATTCAGCATTTCACTGTAAGGTCTACTGCACCTGTTGTATTCAGCATTTCACTGTAAGGTCTACCTACACCTGTTGTATTCGGCATTTCACTGTGAGGTCTACTACACCTGTTGTATTCAGCATTTCACTGTGAGGTCTACTACACCTGTTGTATTCAGCATTTCACTGTAAGGTCTACCTACACCTGTTGTATTCGGCATTTCACTGTGAGGTCTACTACACCTGTTGTATTCAGCATTTCACTGTGAGGTCTACTACACCTGTTGTATTCAGCATTTCACTGTGAGGTCTACTACACCTGTTGTATTCAGCATTTCACTGTAAGGTCTACCTACACCTGTTGTATTCAGCATTTCACTGTGAGGTCTACTACACCTGTTGTATTCAGCATTTCACTGTGAGGTCTACTACACCTGTTGTATTCAGCATTTCACTGTGAGGTCTACTACACCTGTTGTATTCAGCATTTCACTGTGAGGTCTACTACACCTGTTGTATTCAGCATTTCACTGTAAGGTCTACCTACACCTGTTGTATTCAGCATTTCACTGTAAGGTCTACTACACCTGTTGTATTCAGCATTTCACTGTGAGGTCTACTACACCTGTTGTATTCAGCATTTCACTGTAAGGTCTACCTACACCTGTTGTATTCAGCATTTCACTGTGAGGTCTACTACACCTGTTGTATTCAGCATTTCACTGTGAGGTCTACTACACCTGTTGTATTCAGCATTTCACTGTGAGGTCTACTACACCTGTTGTATTCAGTATTTCACTGTAAGGTTTACTACACCTGTTGTATTCAGCATTTCACTGTAAGGTCTACTACACCTGTTGTATTCAGCATTTCACTGTAAGGTCTACTACACCTGCTGTATTCAGCATTTCACTGTAAGTTCTATTACACCTGTTGTATTCAGCATTTCACTGTGAGGTCTACTACACCTGTTGTATTCAGCATTTCACTGTGAGGTCTACTACACTTGTTGTATTCAGCATTTCACTGTAAGGTCTACTACACCTGTTGTATTCAGTATTTCACTGTAAGGTCTACTACACCTGTTGTATTCAGCATTTCACTGTAAGGTTTACTACACCTGTTGTATTCAGCATTTCACTGTAAGGTCTACTACACCTGTTGTATTCAGCATTTCACTGTAAGGTCTACTACACCTGTTGTATTCAGCATTTCACTGTGAGGTCTACTGCATCTGTTGTATTCAGCATTTCACTGTAAGGTCTACCTACACCTGTTGTATTCGGCATTTCACTGTGAGGTCTACCTACACCTGTTGTATTCAGCATTTCACTGTGAGGTCTACTACACCTGTTGTATTCAGCATTTCACTGTGAGGTCTACTACACCTGTTGTATTCAGCATTTCACTGTAAGGTCTACTACACCTGTTGTATTCAGCATTTCACTGTAATGTCTACTACACCTGTTGTATTCAGCATTTCACTGTGAGGTCTACTACACCTGTTGTATTCAGCATTTCACTGTAAGGTCTATTACACCTGTTGTATTCAGCATTTCACTGTGAGGTCTACTACACCTGTTGTATTCAGCATTTCACTGTGAGGTCTACTACACCTGTTGTATTCAGCATTTCACTGTGAGGTCTACTACACCTGTTGTATTCAGCATTTCACTGTAAGGTTTACTACACCTGTTGTATTCAGCATTTCACTGTAAGGTCTACTACACCTGTTGTATTCAGCATTTCACTGTGAGGTCTACTACACCTGTTGTATTCAGCATTTCACTGTGAGGTCTACTACACCTGTTGTATTCGGCATTTCACTGTAAGGTCTACTACACCTGTTGTATTCAGCATTTCACTGTAAGGTCTACTACACCTGTTGTATTCAGCATTTCACTGTGAGGTCTACTACACCTGTTGTATTCGGCATTTCACTGTGAGGTCTACTACACCTGTTGTATTCGGCATACGTGACAAATAAACTTTGATTTGATACGTTGTAATGATGCTTATTGTCTAAATAATTACATTTGTTTAATTTTCAGTGAACACAGTTATTTAAATAGTTTTTATTGTTTTGTTTGTCTCTTGTTATTGACTGAGTGGGAAATGCTATTGTGATTTGGAACCGTTTGGAATGAACAGACCTCCCGTTTTGGGTTTTCCAGAATAAAGCAACAGTTGTCTTCTTCTCTTCTTGTATATTGAGGTTTGGATTCCTGTAAAATAACAGTTGAATATAAAAAAAATACAAATAAATATGTTTATAAAAAAATTCTCATCCAATTAGTGGAATTTTAAAAAGTATAAAATTAGGTAAAAAAAAAAAATTCAATTTGGGCTGTTTTAGTTATGTTTTAATCTAGAATACTGTTTAGGAAGACTGTCTTTAATCCAATTAGGGGACTTTTAATTAACTCTATGACTAAAGAGTTGTAATTTGGGGTGGATTAATTAAAGTACTTTAAGTGATTTTCTCAGGGTTACAAAGCAGTAACACTAAAACGTAATATTCCTCTGTTCATTACGAAATTATTCTGTAGTTTTACATTTCAATGTTTAGTACTACCTGAAAGTTTAACCTAAAATATATAGCTAATTAGCCCTCCTACCCCTAGCTAATTAGCCCTCCTACCCCTAGCTAATTAGCCCTCCTACCCCTAGATAATTAGCCCTCCTACCCCTTCCATATGTATGTTGAGTGGTATTTACAAATGGTACCCTATTCCCTATTTAGTCCACAACTTAGGTCCAGGTCCTGGTCAGCTACGATGTTTAGCATGTACCAAACCCATCTAGCACATCTCACCACAGATCTTTGTTGTTGTAACGGCTTTCTTCCGTCAAAGGAGAGGAGGACCAAAATGCAGCGTTGTTAGAGTTCATGTTTTTATAATAAGAAAAACTAAACATGAACACAAACACAAACACAAAATAACAAATGTGGCGAAACAGTCCTATCTGGTGCAGAGAACACAAAGACAGGAAACAGCCCTATCTGGTGCAGAGAACACAAAGACAGGAAACAGCCCTATCTGGTGCAGAGAACACAAAGACAGGAAACAGCCCTATCTGGTGCAGCAAACACAAAGACAGGAAACAGCCCTATCTGGTGCAGCAAACACAAAGACAGGAAACAGTCCTATCTGGTGCAGAGAACACAAAGACAGGAAACAGCCCTATCTGGTGCAGAGAACACAAAGACAGGAAACAGTCCTATCTGGTGCAGAGAACACAAAGACAGGAAACAGTCCTATCTGGTGCAGAGAACACAAAGACAGGAAACAGTCCTATCTGGTGCAGAGAACACAAAGACAGGAAACAGTCCTATCTGGTGCAGCAAACACAAAGACAGGAAACAGTCCTATCTGGTGCAGCAAACACAAAGACAGGAAACAGTCCTATCTGGTGCAGAGAACACAAAGACAGGAAACAGCCCTATCTGGTGCAGAGAACACAAAGACAGGAAACAGCCCTATCTGGTGCAGAGAACACAAAGACAGGAAACAGTCCTATCTGGTGCAGAGAACACAAAGACAGGAAACAGTCCTATCTGGTGCAGAGAACACAAAGACAGGAAACAGTCCTATCTGGTGCAGAGAACACAAAGACAGGAAACAGTCCTATCTGGTGCAGAGAACACAAAGACAGGAAACAGCCCTATCTGGTGCAGAGAACACAAAGACAGGAAACAGCCCTATCTGGTGCAGCAAACACAAAGACAGGAAACAGCCCTATCTGGTGCAGCAAACACAAAGACAGGAAACAGTCCTATCTGGTGCAGCAAACACAAAGACAGGAAACAGTCCTATCTGGTGCAGAGAACACAAAGACAGGAAACAGCCCTATCTGGTGCAGAGAACACAAAGACAGGAAACAGTCCTATCTGGTGCAGAGAACACAAAGACAGGAAACAGCCCTATCTGGTGCAGCAAACACAAAGACAGGAAACAGTCCTATCTGGTGCAGAGAACACAAAGACAGGAAACAGCCCTATCTGGTGCAGAGAACACAAAGACAGGAAACAGTCCTATCTGGTGCAGAGAACACAAAGACAGGAAACAGTCCTATCTGGTGCAGAGAACACAAAGACAGGAAACAGCCCTATCTGGTGCAGCAAACACAAAGACAGGAAACAGCCCTATCTGGTGCAGCAAACACAAAGACAGGAAACAGTCCTATCTGGTGCAGCAAACACAAAGACAGGAAACAGTCCTATCTGGTGGAGCAAACACAAAGACAGGAAACAGTCCTATCTGGTGCAGCAAACACAAAGACAGGAAACAACCAACCACAAAACCCAACACAAAACAGGTTACCTAAATATGGTTCCCAATCAGAGACAATGACTAACACCTGCCTCTGATTGAGAACCATATCAGGCCAAACATAGAAATAGACAAACTAGACACACAGCATAGAATGCCCACCCAGCTCACGTCCTGACCAACACTAAAACAAGGAAAACACACAAGAACGATGGTCAGAACGTGACAGTTGTATTGAAACTCCTTTATGGCCTCTGTTTGACGTGGCACATTTACTATTTTATGTTAGAAATGAACAGTGTCGCTGTTTCGTTAAAGTCTTCGTGATAATTCCACAGTACAAAGTCCTCATTATTCACCTAATTGACTATATAAAGTACAGTACAGGTTTAAGAAGACACCACTTACAAGCGCTAGATGTCAACGTCATGGTTAAAGTTAAATTTAGCAGTATGTACATAATGGAACATTGTATTTGACATCCATTTTCCAAAGCCCATTTACCTTATCTAGCGAGAGGAGAGATCCTTATAATATAATATCATTTGACCACTTGAATGTCCTTGATGCTCTTTTTAAATTTGTTTTATCAGATAGAAATGCAAATGAACTGAAATTAAAAGGCTACATTAAAGTCTTTGTGATAATCCCACAGTACAAAGTCCTCATTATTCACCGCATGACCTATGTAAAGTACAGTATAGGTTTAACATAAAAAAATTTAAAAAAACACACCACTTATACTTGCTGTAAGAGTTCAATCTTGCTGTTAAAACTGTTAAGTGTCCTGGGAAGTCTATTAGCTGTATTAATAAAGAACGGGAAAAAACAAGAAAAACAAGGTGTTCTTTCCAGTCTGAGTCAGATCGAGACGACCAAACGGAACCCTATTCCCTATGTAGTGCACTACTTTTGACCAGGGCCCTATGGAACCCTATTCCCTATGTAGTGCACTACTTTTGACCAGGGCCCTATGGAACCCTATTCCCTATGTAGTGCACTACTTTTGACCAGGGCCCTATTGAACCCTATTCCCTATGTAGTGCACTACTTTTGACCAGGGCCCTATGGAACCCTATTCCCTATGTAGTGCACTACTTTTGACCAGGGCCCTATGGAACCCTATTCCCTATGTAGTGCACTACTTTTGACCAGGGCCCTATAGAACCCTATTCCCTATGTAGTGCACTACTTTTGACCAGGGCCCTATGGAACCCTATTCCCTATGTAGTGCACTACTTTTGAACAGGGCCCTATAGAACCCTATTCCCTATGTAGTGCACTACTTTTGACCAGGGCCCTATGGAACCCTATTCCTATGTAGTGCACTACTTTTGACCAGGGCCCTATGGAACCCTATTCCCTATGTAGTGCACTACTTTTGAACAGGGCCCTATAGAACCCTATTCCCTATGTAGTGCACTACTTTTGACCAGGGCCCTATGGAACCCTATTCCCTATGTAGTGCACTACTTTTGAACAGGGCCCTATAGAACCCTATTCCCTATGTAGTGCACTACTTTTGACCAGGGCCCTATGGAACCCTATTCCCTATGTAGTGCACTACTTTTGAACAGGGCCCTATGGAACCCTATTCCCTATGTAGTGCACTACTTTTGAACAGGGCCCTATAGAACCCTATTCCCTATGTAGTGCACTACTTTTGACCAGGGCCCTATGGAACCCTATTCCATATGTAGTGCACTACTTTTGACCAGGGCCCATAGGGTAGTGCTCTATAAAGGGAATAGGGTGCCTTTTGGGATGTAACAAACACACTAACTACATGACCTAGTTGGTTCCCTGAGGGGATGATTTAGCTCATATCTGCTGATGAGGGCAAAAGAAGAAAGCAACGTTAACTTAGCGGGGAACGAGAGTAGCCTTGGAAAAACAAATATGAATAAGTAAACAAACAAACAAGAAGTGGAGCAGAGCAGGACTTGATTCAAATATTGAATTAATAAGAACCTCTGGTTAACCTTTGACCATAGAAGATCAGGCTGGACATCAGGGTGAGTCTGAGCTGGCACCCTATTCCCTAAGTAGGACACAATATAGGGCACTACAACCAGGGCCCATTCACCCTATTCCCTAAGTAGGACACAATATAGGGCACTACAACCAGGGCCCATGCACCCTATTCCCTATGTAAGGGATTTGTTTAGACCAGGGCCGTTGCACCCTATTCCCTGAGTAGGGGATTCGTTTAGACCAGGGCCCATGCACCCTATTCCAAAGTAGGGGATTTGTTTAGACCAGGGCCCATACACCCTATTCCAAAGCAGGGGATTAGTTTAGACCAGGGCCGTTGTACCCTATTCCAAAGTAGGGGATTTGTTTAGACCAGGGCCCATGCACCCTATTCCCTATGTAGGGGATTTGTTAAGACCAGGACCCATGCACCCTATTCCCTATGTAGGGGATTCGTTTAGACCAGGGCCCATGCACCCTATTCCCTATGTAGGGGATTCGTTTAGACCAGGGCCCATGCACCCTATTCCCTATGTAGGGGATTCCTTTAGACCAAGGCGTCTGATAAAAAGCAGTGCTATTTCTTTAGGAAATAGAGTGTCAGACACAGTCCTAGATGATACAGTACACTTTCTAATACACTACACGTTTGCAGGAAAATGATCACCAACAGAAGAGAGATCAAATTAAGATCCGACATCTGTAGGGATGTACTGACAGCCTGAAAACAGTGGCGGCAGATTGTCAAGTCGACTCAAAGTATTATTCATGAATCTCAAGAGGACTATCTTATAAATAACATGACTATCTGGTTCCAGTCGGGGATGGGGATTTATAAAAACACACACGTACAGCAAGCGTGCACACACACACACACACACACACACACACACACACACACCCTACACCACTGCATTCCTCCCTGTGGTGCGCCTGGACACAAACACTGCCTGCTGTGGCCAGTGTTTTTCACAACGTCTGTAAAGACCACCATTAGGAACTTAGGCTGACACCGTTACATCCCACATACATCTCTTCCTGGACATAGGAAATAGGGCTGTTGTTGCCAGCCAAATGGCCCCATATTCCATACATATATAGTGCACTACTTAGGGAAAGGAGAAAAATGACCCGGTGTATGTATTAGGGATAATACAACACGCTAGTTACAGTAGAGGGAGAGGTAGGGATAATACAACACGCTAGTTACAGTAGAGGGAGAGGTAGGGATAATACAACATGCTAGTCACAGTAGAGGGAGAGGTAGGGATCATATAACACGCTAGTTACAGTAGAGGGAGAGGTAGGGATAATATAACACGCTAGTTACAGTAGAGGGAGAGGTAGGGATAATATAACACGCTAGTTACAGTAGAGGGAGAGGTAGGGATAATATAACACGCTAGTTACAGTAGAGGGAGAGGTAGGGATAATATAACACGCTAGTTACAGTAGAGGGAGAGGTAGGGATAATATAACACGCTAGTTACAGTAGAGGGAGAGGTAGGGATAATATAACACGCTAGTTACAGTAGAGGGAGAGGTAGGGATCATATAACACGCTAGTTACAGTAGAGGGAGAGGTAGGGATAATATAACACGCTAGTTACAGTAGAGGGAGAGGTAGGGATAATATAACACGCTAGTTACAGTAGAGGGAGAGGTAGGGATAATATAACACGCTAGTTACAGTAGAGGGAGAGGTAGGGATAATATAACACGCTAGTTACAGTAGAGGGAGAGGTAGGGATCATATAACACGCCAGTATCTGTAGAGTTGAAAGTTAGCTGAGGTAGCTGTATTTAACTGTGCGACCTGAATAATGACTTAGTAACGAGACCTGTCACGACTTCCACCGAAGTCGGCTCGTCTCCTTGTTCGTTCGCCGATCGACGTCACCGGCTTTCCAGCCATCGCCGCTCCACTTTTCATATATCCATTTGTTTTGTCTTGTTTCCATACACACCTGGTTTTCATTTCCTCAATCAATCTACTTGTATTTAACCCTCTGTTTCCCATCATGTTTTGTGTGTACTTGTTTTCCTGTCAAAGTGATGTTCGTTAAAGCGCTTATTAACTTTATTGTTCCGTGTTTTTGAGCGCGTTTGTTTTGTTGTGCTCCCGGTTTGGAACTATAATAAAGTGACGCTTTATTGAATCATACTCTGCTCTCCTGCACCTGACTTCGCCTTCATACACATCCTGACAAGATCTCTGCAATGTTAAGTGTTTCAGTGGTATAGACTTAATTCCACGTCTCTATAACAATTGAAGCAGTCGTCGTACCACTAACTTTTCTCTCCGAAATATTTTCATTCTCCTATTTTTGATATAATTTATTTTTTTCTGTACTTGTTATTGTGTGCTTGAGCCTCACTTGCGGAAGAGACGTTGGCCTAAATGGGACTTCCCTACCTAAACCAAGGTTTAATTGAACTAAAGAGGTAACCTAATGTATTGTGAATGAGATGGTGCTGCTGTGCTGAGCTAAGTATACTGAAGATTTGAATCGGTTAGATGTGAGTAGAGGTATGGAGTGAATGAGATGGTACTGCTGTGCTGAGACGAGATCGAAAGATGCAGGTAAGGTCTGATAGAGTTGAAAGAAAGGGGACATCTCTTAATGAAAGCTACGTCCAATATGAAAAGCTGAATAAGAATAATGTATGGTTGAAGAAAATGTCTTGGGAGGGCAGGGTGCTGGGAGGGCAGGGTGCTGGGAGGACAGGGTGCTGGGAGGCAGGGTGCTGTGATGACAGGGTGCTGTGATGACAGGGTGCTGTGATGGCAGGGTGCTGTGATGACAGGGTGCTGTGATGGCAGGGTGCTGTGAGGACAGGGTGCTGTGATGGCAGGGTGCTGTGATGGCAGGGTGCTGGGAAGGCAGGGTGCTGTGAGGACAGGGTGCTGTGAGGACAGGGTGCTGTGATGGCAGGGTGCTGGGAGGACAGGGTGCTGGGAGGCAGGGTGCTGTGATGACAGGGTGCTGTGATGACAGGGTGCTGTGATGGCAGGGTGCTGTGATGACAGGGTGCTGTGATGGCAGGGTGCTGTGAGGACAGGGTGCTGTGATGGCAGGGTGCTGTGATGGCAGGGTGCTGGGAAGGCAGGGTGCTGTGAGGACAGGGTGCTGTGAGGACAGGGTGCTGTGATGGCAGGGTGCTGTTTAAATATACTGTAGATTTGAGGCGCTGCTGTGAGACCAGGGTGCTGTGAGGACACGGTGCTGTGAGGACAGGGTGCTGTGAGGACAGGGTACTGGGAGGACAGGGTGCTGTGAGGACAGGGTGATGGGAGGACAGGGTGCTGTGAGGACTCGGTGCTGTGAGGACACGGTGCTGTGAGGACACGGTGCTGTGAGGACAGGGTGCTGGGAGGACATGGTGCTGGGAGGACAGGGTGCTGTGAGGACAGGTTGCTGTGAGGACAGGGTGCTGGGAGGACAGGGTGCTGGGAGGACATGGTGCTGTGAGGACAGGGTGCTGGGAGGACAGGGTGCTGGGAGGACAGGGTGATGTTTAAATATACTGTAGATTTGAGGCGCTGCTGTGAGACCAGGGTGCTGGGAGGACAGGGTGCTGGGAGGGCAGGGTGCTGGAAAGGCAGGGTGCTGGGAGGACAGGGTGGGGTGAGGACAGGGTGCTGGGAGGACAGGGTGCTGTGAGGACAGGGTGCTGTGAGGACAGGGTGCTGGGAGGACAGGGTGCTGGTCGGACAGGGTGCTGGGAGGACAGGGTGCTGGGAGGACAGGGTGCTGGGAGGACACAGTGCTGTGAGGACAGGGTGCTGTTAGGACAGGGTGCTGGGAGGACAGGGTACTGGGCGGACAGGGTGCCTGGCGGACACGTAGCTGGGAGGACAGGTTGCTGGGAGGACAGGTTGCTGGGACAGGGTGCTGGGAGGACAGGGTTCTGGGAGGACAGGGTGCTGGGAGGAGAGGGTGCTGGGAGGATAGGGTGCTGGGAGGACAGGGTGCTGGGAGGACAGGGTGCTGGGAGGACAGGGTGCTGTGAGGACAGGGTGCGGTGAGGACAGGGTGCTGTGAGGACAGGGTGCGGTGAGGACAGGGTGCTGTGAGGACAGGGTTCTGGGAGGACAGGGTGCTGTGAGGACACTTTGCTGGGCGGACACGGTGCTGGGCGGACACGGTGCTGGTGAAATAAATAAAAATAAATAAAAATAAATATTGAGCAAAGCAGACGGATCCATTTTCTTGTTTTTAAAATGTACAGATAGCCAGGGGCACACTCCAAATTTCAGACTTTATTTACAGAAGATGAATTTGTGTTTAGTGAGTCCACCAGACCAGAGGCAGGAGGGATGACCATGTGTTTAGTGAGTCCACCAGACCAGAGGCAGGAGGGATGACCATGTGTTTAGTGAGTCCACCAGACCAGAGGCAGGAGGGATGACCATGTGTTTAGTGAGTCCACCAGACCAGAGGCAGGAGGGATGACCATGTGTTTAGTGAGTCCACCAGACCAGAGGCAGGAGGGATGACCATGTGTTTAGTGAGTCCACCAGACCAGAGGCAGGAGGGATGACCATGTGTTTAGTGAGTCCACCAGACCAGAGGCAGGAGGGATGACCATGTGTTTAGTGAGTCCACCAGACCAGAGGCAGTAGGGATGACCATGTGTTTAGTGAGTCCACCAGACCAGAGGCAGGAGGGATGACCATGTGTTTAGTGAGTCCACCAGACCAGAGGCAGGAGGGATGACCATGTGTTATGGCTGGTGGATCAGGACAGTAGAGGTGGATGGGTACAGTACTGGTGGATCAGGACAGTAGAGGTGGATGGGTACAGTACTGGTGGATCAGGACAGTAGAGGTGGATGGGTACAGTACTGGTGGATCAGGACAGTAGAGGTGGATGGGTACAGTACTGGTGGATCAGGACAGTAGAGGTGGATGGGTACAGTACTGGTGGATCAGGACAGTAGAGGTGGATGGGTACAGTACTGGTGGATCAGGACAGTAGAGGTGGATGGGTACAGTACTGGTGGATCAGGACAGTAGGGGTGGATGGGTACAGTACTGGCTGGATTAGTG
>NC_056449.1:41666274-41696274 GCF_018296145.1 Oncorhynchus tshawytscha | reverse complement strand
ATGCAGCTGAATCAAATCAAATCAAATGTTATTTGTCACATACACATGGTTAGCAGATGTTAATGTGAGTGTAGCGAAATGCTTGTGCTTCTAGTTCCGACAATGCAGTAATAACCAACAAGTAATCTAACTAACAATTCCAAAAAACGACTGTCTTATACACAGTGTAAGGGGATAAAGAATATGTACAGAAAGATATATGAATGAGTGATGGTACAGAGCAGCATAGGCAAGATACAGTAGATGGTATCGAGTACAGTATATACATATGAGATGAGTATGTAAACAAAGTGGCATAGTTAAAGTGGCTAGTGATACATGTATTACATAAGGATGCAGTAGATGATATAGAGTACAATATATACGTATACATATGAGATGAATAATGTAGGGTATGTAAACATTATATTAGGTAGCATTGTTTAAAGTGGCTAGTGATATATTTTACATCATTTCCCATCAATTCCCATTATTAAAGTGGCTGGAGTTGAGTCAGTGTGTTGGCAGCAGCCACTCAATGTTAGTGGTGGCTGTTTAACAGTCTGATGGCCTTGAGATAGAAGCTGTTTTTCAGTCTCTCGGTCCCAGCTTTGATGCACCTGTACTGACCTCGCCTTCTGGATGATAGCGGGGTGAACAGGCAGTGGCTCGGGTGGTTGTTGTCCTTGATGATCTTTATGGCCTTCCTGTAACATCGGGTGGTGTAGGTGTCCTGGAGGGCAGGTAGTTTGCCCCCGGTGATGCGTTGTGCAGACCTCACTACCCTCTGGAGAGCCTTACGGTTGTGGGCGGAGCAGTTGCCGTACCAGGCGGTGATACAGCCCGCCAGGATGCTCTCGATTGTGCATCTGTAGAAGTTTGTGAGTGCTTTTGGTGACACGCTGAATTTCTTCAGCCTCCTGAGGTTGAAGAGGCGCTGCTGCGCCTTCTTCACGATGCTTTCTGTGTGAGTGGACCAATTCAGTTTGTCTGTGATGTGTATGCCGAGGAACTTAAAACTTACTACCCTCTCCACTACTGTTCCATCGATGTGGCCAGGGGGTGCTCCCTCTGCTGTTTCCTGAAGTCCACAATCATCTCCTTAGTTTTGTTGACGTTGAGTGTGAGGTTATTTTCCTGACACCACACTCCGAGGGCTCTCACCTCCTCCCTGTAGGCCGTCTCGTCGTTGTTGTTAATCAAGCCTACCACTGTTGTGTCGTCCACAAATTTGATGATTGAGTTGGAGGCGTGCGTGGCCACGCAGTCGTGGGTGAACAGGGAGTACAGGAGAGGGCTCAGAACGCACCCTTGTGGGGCCCCAGTGTTGAGGATCAGCGGGGTGGAGATGTTGTTGCCTACCCTCACCACCTGGGGGCGGCCCGTCAGGAAGTCCAGTACCCAGTTGCACAGGGCGGGGTCGAGACCCAGGGTCTCGAGCTTGATGACGAGCTTGGAGGGTACTATGGTGTTGAATGCCGAGCTGTAGTCGATGAACAGCATTCTCACATAGGTATTCCTCTTGTCCAGATGGGTTAGGGCAGTGTGCAGTGTGGTTGAGATTGCATCATTTGTGGACCTATTTGGGCGGTAAGCAAATTGGAGTGGGTCTAGGGTGTCAGGTAGGGTGGAGGTGATATGGTCCTTGACTAGTCTCTCAAAACACTTCATGATGACGGAAGTGAGTGCTACGGGTGGTAGTCGTTTAGCTCAGTTACCTTAGCTTTCTTGGGAACAGGAACAATGGTGGCCCTCTTGAAGCATGTGGGAACAGCAGACTGGTATAGGGATTGATTGAATATGTCTGTGAACACACCGGCCAGCTGGTCTGCGCATGGTCTGAGGGCGCGGCTGGGGATGCCGTCTGGGCCTGCAGACTTGCGAGGGTTAACACGTTTAAATGTTTTACTCACCTCGGCTGCAGTGAAGGAGATTCCGCATGTTTTCGTTGCAGGCCGTGTCAGTGGCACTGTATTGTCCTCAAAGCGGGCAAGAAAGTTATTTAGTCTGCCTGGGAGCAAGACATCCTGGTCCGTGACTGGGCTGGTTTTCTTCTTGTAGTCCATGATTGACTGTAGACCCTGCCACATACCTCTTGTGTCTGAGCCGTTGAATTGAGATTCTACTTTGTCTCTATACTGACGCTTAGCTTGTTTGATAGCCTTGTGGAGGGAATAGCTGCACTGTTTGTATTCGGTCATGTTACCAGTCACCTTGCCCTGATTAAAAGCAGTGGTTCGCGCTTTCAGTTTCATGCGAATGCTGCCATCAATCAATGGTTTCTGGTTAGGGAATGTTTTAATCGTTGCTATGGGAACGACATCTTCAACGCACGTTCTAATGAACTCGCACACCGAATCAGCGTATTCGTCAATGTTGTTATCTGACGCAATACTAAACATATCCCAGTCCATGTGATGAAAGCAGTCTTGGAGTGTGGAATCAGCTTGGTCGGACCAGCATTGGACAGACCTCAGCGAGGGAGCTTCTTGTTTTAGTTTCTGTCTGTAGGCAGGGATCAGCAAAATGGAGTCGTGGTCAGCTTTTCCGAAAGGAGGGCGGGGCAGGGCCTTATATGCGTCGTGGAAGTTAGAGTAACAATGATCCAAGGTTTTTTCAGCCCTGGTTGCGCAATCGATATGCTGATACAATTTAGGGAGTCTTGTTTTCAGATTAGCCTTGTTAAAATCCCCAGCTACAATGAATGCAGCCTCAGGATGTATGGATTCCAGTTTGCAAAGAGTCAAATAAAGTTCGTTCAGAGCCATCGATGTGTCTGCTTGGGGGAATATATACGGCTGTGATTATAATCGAAGAGAATTCTCTTGGTAGATAATGCGGTCGACATTTGATTGTGAGGAATTCTAAATCAGGTGAACAGAAGGATTTGACTTCCTGTATGTTTCTGTGATCACACCACGTCTCGTTAGCCATAAGGCATACGCCCCCGCCCCTCTTCTTACCAGAAAGATGTTTGTTTCTGTCGGCGCGATGCGTGGAGAAACCCGCTGGCTGCATCGCCTCCGATAGCGTCTCTCCAGTGAGCCATGTTTCCGTGAAGCAAAGAACGTTACAGCCTCTGATGTCCCTCTGGAATGCCACCCTTGCTTGGATTTCATCAACCTTGTTGTCAAGAGACTGGACATTGGCGAGAAGAATGCTAGGGAGTGGTGCACGATGTGCCCGTCTCCGGAGTCTGACCAGAAGACCGCCTCGTTTCCCTCTTTTACGGAGTCGTTTTTTTGGGTCGCCGGCTGGGATCCATTCTGTTGTCCTGGTTGAAAGGCAGAACACAGGATCTGCTTCGTGAAAATCATATTCTTGGTCGTACTGATGGTGAGTTGACGCTGATCTTATATTCAGTAGTTCTTCTCAACTGTATGTAATGAAACCTAAGATGACCTGGGGTAATAATGTAAGAAATAACACGTAAAAAAAAATAAACTGCAAAGTTTCCTAGGAACGCGAAGCGAGGCGGCCATCTCTGTCGGCGTCGGAAGTAGTAGTCTGTCTGTGGTCGGCCTTAAAACGGAAGGAGAACCTCTCCAGTGTCCTGAAGGAGACGAAAAGTCATCATTCGGGAGGCTCATTAAGAAACAAACCTACCCGGAGAATCAACAAGAAAATATACGTTTGCATCCCAAATGGCAACCTATTCTCTTTCCAGTGCACTACTGTTGACCAGGGCCCATAGGGACTGTATAGGACTAGTGCCCATTGGGACTGTATTGGACCAGGGCATATAGGGACTTTATAGGACCATGGTCCATTGGGACTGTATAGGACCAGGGCATATAGGGACTGTATATGGACCAGGGCCAATAGGGACTGTATAGGACCAGGGTCAATAAGGACTGTATAGGACCAGGGCATATAGGGACAGTATAGGACCATGGTCCATAGAGACTGTATAGGACCAGGGTCAATAAGGACTGTATAGGACCAGGGCCAATAGGGACTGTATAGGACTAGTGCCCAGAGGGACTGTATAGGACCAGGGCATATAGGGACTGTATAGGACCATGGTCCATAGGGACTGTATAGGACCAGGGCCAATATGGACTGTATAGGACCAGGGCCCATAGGGACTGTATAGGACCAGGGCATATAGGGTCTGTATAGTTCCATGGCCCATAGGGAATGTATAGGACCATGTTCCATAGGGACTGTATAGGACCATGTTCCATAGGGACTGTATAGGACCAGGGCATATAGGGACTTTATAGGACCATGGTCCATAGGGACTGTATAGGACCAGGGCCAATAGGGACTGTATAGGACCATGGTCCATAAGGACTGTATAGGACCAGGGTCAATAAGGACTGTATAGGACCAGGGCCAATAGGGACTGTATAGGACCATGGTCCATAGGGACTGTATAGGACCAGGGTCAATAAGGACTGTATAGGACCAGGGCCAATAGGAACTGTATATGACTCGTGCCCATAGGAACTGTATAGGACCAGGGCATATAGGGACTGTATAGGACCATGGCCCATAGGGACTGTATAGGACCATGGTCCATAGGGACTGTATAGGACCAGGGCATATAGGGACAGTATAGGACTAGTGCCCATAGGGACTGTATAGGACCAGGGCATATAGGGACTGTATAGGACCATGGTCCATAGGGACTGTATAGGACCAGGGTCAATAAGGACTGTATAGGACCAGGGCCAATAGGGACGGTATAGGACTAGTGCCCATAGGGACTGTATAGGACCAGGGCATATAGGGACTGTATAGGACCATGGTCCATAGGGACTGTATAGGAGCAGGCCCCTTAGGGACTGTATAGGACCAGGGCCAATAGGGACTGTATAGGACTAGTGCCCATAGGGACTGTATAGGACCATGGTCCATAGGGACTGTATAGGACCAGGGTCAATAAGGACTGTATAGGACCAGGGCCAATAGGGACTGTATAGGACCAGGGCCCATAGGGACTGTATAGGACCAGGGTCAATGAGGACTGTATAGGACCAGGGCATATAGGGACTGTATAGGACCATGGCCCATAGGGAATGTATAGGACCATAATCCATAGGGACTGTATAGGACCAGGGCATATAGGGACTGTATAGGACCATGGTCCATAGGGACTGTAAAGGACCAGGGCCAATAGGGACTGTATAGGACCATGGTCCATAGGGACTGTATAGGACCAGAGTCAATAAGGACTGTATAGGACCAGGGCCAATAGGAACTGTATAGGAATCGTGCCCATAGGGACTGTATAGGACCAGGGCATATAGGGACTGTATAGGACCATGGTCCATAGAGACTGTATAGGACCAGGGCCCATAGGGACTTTATAGGACCAGGGCCAATAGGGACTGTATAGGACCAGGGCATATAGGGACTGTATAGGACCAGGGCCAATAGGGACTGTATAGGACCAGGGCCAATAGGGACTGTATAGGACCAGGGCATATAGGGACTGTATAGGACCAGGGCATATAGGGACTGTATAGGACCAGAGCCAATAGGGACTGTATAGGACCAGAGCCCATAGGGACTGTATAGGACCAGGGCATATAGGGACTGTATAGGACCATTGCCAATAGGGACTGTATAGGACCAGTGCCCATAGAGACTGTATAGGACCAGGGACAATAGGGACTGTATAGGACCAGGGCCCATAGGGACTGTATAGGACCAGGGCATATAGGGACTGTATAGGACCAGAGCCAATAGGGACTGTATAGGACCAGAGCCAATAGGGACTGTATAGGACCAGGGCATATAGGGACTGTATAGGACCATTGCCAATAGGGACTGTATAGGACCAGTGCCCATAGGGACTGTATAGGACGAGGGACAATAGGGACTGTATAGGACCAGGGCCCATAGGGACTGTATAGGACCAGGGCCAATAGGGACTGTATAGGACCAGGGCCCATAGGGACTGTATAGGAGCAGGCCCCTTAGGGACTGTATAGGACCAGGGCATATAGGGAATGTATAGGACCAGGGCCTATTTTTGACTGTATAGGACCATGGTCCATAGGGACTGTATAGGACCAGGGTCAATAAGGACTGTATAGGACCAGGGCCAATAGGGACTGTATAGGACCAGGGTCAATAAGGACTGTATAGGACCAGGGCCAATAGGGACTGTATAGGACCATGGTCCATAGGGACTGTATAGGACCAGGGAAAATAGGGACTGAATAGGACCATGGTCCATAAGGACTGTATAGGACCAGGGTCAATAAGGACTGTATAGGACCAGGGCCAATAGGGACTGTATAGGACCATGGTCCATAGGGACTGTATAGGACCAGGGTCAATAAGGACTGTATAGGACCAGGGCCAATAGGAACTGTATAGGACTCGTGCCCATAGGGACTGTATAGGACCAGGGCCCATAGGGACTGTATAGGACCAGGGTCAATAAGGACTGTATAGGACCAGGGCATATAGGGACTGTATAGGACCATGGCCCATAGGGAATGTATAGGACCATGTTCCATAGGGACTGTATAGGACCAGGGCCAATAGGGACTGTATAGGACCAGGGTCAATAGGGACTGTATAGGACCAGGGCCAATAGGGAATGTATAGGACCAGGGCATATAGGGACTGTATAGGACCAGGGCATATAGGGACTGTATAGGACCAGAGCCAATAGGGACTGTATAGGACCAGAGCCTATAGGGACTGTATAGGACCAGGGTCAATAAGGACTGTATAGGACCAGGGCCAATAGGGACTGTATAGGACCATGGTCCATAGGGACTGTATAGGACCAGGGTCAATAAGGACTGTATAGGACCAGGGCCAATAGGAACTGTATAGGACTCGTGCCCATAGGGACTGTATAGGACCAGGGCATATAGGGACTGTATAGGACCATGGCCCATAGGGACTGTATAGGACCATGGTCCATAGAGACTGTATAGGAGCAGGGCCCATAGGGACTTTATAGGACCAGGGCCAATAGGGACTGTATAGGACCAGGGCATATAGGGATTGTATAGGACCAGGGCCAATAGGGACTGTATAGGACCAGAGCCAATAGGGACTGTATAGGACCAGGGCATATAGGGACTGTATAGGACCATTGCCAATAGGGACTGTATAGGACCAGTGCCCATAGGGACTGTATAGGACGAGGGACAATAGGGACTGTATAGGACCAGGGCCCATAGGGACTGTATAGGACCAGGGCCAATAGGGACTGTATAGGACCAGGGCCCATAGGGACTGTATAGGAGCAGGCCCCTTAGGGACTGTATAGGACCAGGGCATATAGGGAATGTATAGGACCAGGGCATATAGGGACTGTATAGGACCAGGGCCTATTTTTGACTGTATAGGACCATGGTCCATAGGGACTGTATAGGACCAGGGTCAATAAGGACTGTATAGGACCAGGACTGTATAGGACCAGTGCCCATAGGGCCAATAGGGACTGTATAGGACCATGGTCCATAGGGACTGTATAGGACCAGGGCATATAGGGACTGTATAGGACCATGGTCCATAGGGACTGTATAGGACCAGGGAAAATAGGGACTGAATAGGACCATGGTCCATAAGGACTGTATAGGACCAGGGTCAATAAGGACTGTATAGGACCAGGGCCAATAGGGACTGTATAGGACCATGGTCCATAGGGACTGTATAGGACCAGGGTCAATAAGGACTGTATAGGACCAGGGCCAATAGGAACTGTATAGGACTCGTGCCCATAGGGACTGTATAGGACCAGGGCCCATAGGGACTGTATAGGACCAGGGTCAATAAGGACTGTATAGGACCAGGGCATATAGGGACTGTATAGGACCATGGCCCATAGGGAATGTATAGGACCATGTTCCATAGGGACTGTATAGGACCAGGGCCAATAGGGACTGTATAGGACCATGGTCCATAAGGACTGTATAGGACCAGGGTCAATAAGGACTGTATAGGACCAGGGCCAATAGGGACTGTATAGGACCATGGTCCATAGGGACTGTATAGGACCAGGGTCAATAAGGACTGTATAGGACCAGGGCCAATAGGAACTGTATAGGACTCGTGCCCATAGGGACTGTATAGGACCAGGGCATATAGGGACTGTATAGGACCATGGCCCATAGGGACTGTATAGGACCATGGTCCATAGAGACTGTATAGGAGCAGGGCCCATAGGGACTTTATAGGACCAGGGCCAATAGGGACTGTATAGGACCAGAGCATATAGGGACTGTATAGGACCAGGGCCAATAGGGACTGTATAGGACCAGGGCCAATAGGGAATGTATAGGACCAGGGCATATAGGGACTGTATAGGACCAGGGCATATAGGGACTGTATAGGACCAGAGCCAATAGGGACTGTATAGGACCAGAGCCCATAGGGACTGTATAGGACCAGGGACAATAGGGACTGTATAGGACCAGGGCCCATAGGGACTGTATAGGACCAGGGCATATAGGGACTGTATAGGACCATTGCCAATAGGGACTGTATAGGACCAGTGCACATAGGGACTGTATAGGACGAGGGACAATAAGGACTGTATAGGACCAGGGCCCATAGGGACTGTATAGGACCAGGGCATATAGGGACTGTATAGGACCAGGGCCAATAGGGACTGTATAGGACCAGGGCATATAGGGACTGTATAGGACCAGGGCCAATAGGGACTGTATAGGACCAGGGCCCATAGGGACTGTATAGGAGCAGGCCCCTTAGGGACTGTATAGGACCAGGGCACATAGGGAATGTATAGGACCAGGGCATATAGGGACTGTATAGGACCAGGACCTATTTTTGACTGTATAGGACCATGGCCCATAGGGACTGTATAGGACCAAGGCCAATAGGGACTGTATACGACCAGGGCATATAGGGACTGTATAGGACCAGGGCCCATAGGGACTGTATAGGACCAGGGCCCATACGGACTGTATAGGAGCAGGCCCCTTAGGGACTGTATAGGACCAGGGCATATAGGGAATGTATAGGACCAGGGCATATAGGGACTGTATAGGACCAGGGCCTATTTTTGACTGTATAGGACCATGGCCCATAGGGACTGTATAGGACCAGGGCCAATAGGGACTGTATAGGACCAGGGCCCATAGGGACTGTATAGGACCAGGTCCCATAGGGACCGTATAGGAGCAGGCCCCTTAGGGACTGTATAGGACCAGGGCCCATAGGGACTGTATAGGACCAGGGTCAATAGGGACTGTATAGGACCAGGGCCAATAGGGACTGTATAGGAGCAGGCCCCTTAGGGACTGTATAGGACCAGGGCATATAGGGACTGTATAGGACCAGGGCCAATAGGGACTGTATAGGACCAGGGCCCATAGGGACTGTATAGGAGCAGGCCCCTTAGGGACTGTATAGGACCAGGGCATATAGGGAATGTATAGGACCAGGGCATATAGGGACTGTATAGGACCAGGACCTATTTTTGACTGTATAGGACCATGGCCCATAGGGACTGTATAGGACCAGGGCCAATAGGGACTGTATAGGACCAGGGCCCATAGGGACTGTATAGGACCAAGGCCCATAGGGACTGTATACGACCAGGGCATATAGGGACTGTATAGGACCAGTGCCAATAGGGACTGTATAGGACCAGGGCCAATAGGGACTGTATAGGACCAGAGCCAATAGGGACTGTATAGGACCAGAGCCCATAGGGACTGTATAGGACCATGGCCCATAGGGACTGTATAGGACCAGGGCATATAGGGACTACATAGGACCATGGCCCATAGGGATTGTATAGGACCATGGCCCATAGGGACTGTATAGGACCAGGGTCAATAGGGACTGTATAGGACCAGGGCATATAGGGACTGTATAGGACCAGGGCCAATAGGGACTGTATAGGACCAGGGACCATAGGGACTGTATAGGACCAGGGCCCATATGGACTGTATAGGACCAGGGCCCATAGGGACTGTATAGGACCAGTGCCAATAGGGGCTGTATAGGACCAAGGCCCATAGGGACTGTATACAACCAGGGCATATAGGGACTGTATAGGACCAGGGCCAATAGGGACTGTATAGGACCAGGGTCAATAAGGACTGTATAGGACCAGGGCCAATAGGAACTGTATAGGACTCGTGCCCATAGGGACTGTATAGGACCAGGGCATATAGGGACTGTATAGGACCATGGCCCATAGGGACTGTATAGGACCATGGTCCATAGAGACTGTATAGGAGCAGGGCCCATAGGGACTGTATAGGACCAGGGCATATAGGGACTGTATAGGACCAGGGCCAATAGGGACTGTATAGGACCAGGGCCAATAGGGAATGGATAGGACCAGGGCATATAGGGACTGTATAGGACCAGGGCATATAGGGACTGTATAGGACCAGAGCCAATAGGGACTGTATAGGACCAGAGCCCATAGGGACTGTATAGGACCAGGGACAATAGGGACTGTATAGGACCAGGGCCCATAGGGACTGTATAGGACCAGGGCATATAGGGACTGTATAAGACCATTGCCAATAGGGACTGTATAGGACCAGTGCACATAGGGACTGTATAGGACGAGGGACAATAAGGACTGTATAGGACCAGGGCCCATAGGGACTGTATAGGACCAGGGCATATAGGGACTGTATAGGACCAGGGCCAATAGGGACTGTATAGGACCAGGGCATATAGGGACTGTATAGGACCAGGGCCAATAGGGACTGTATAGGACCAGGGCCCATACGGACTGTATAGGAGCAGGGCCCTTAGGGACTGTATAGGACCAGGGCATATAGGGAATGTATAGGACCAGGGCATATAGGGACTGTATAGGACCAGGGCCTATTTTTGACTGTATAGGACCATGGCCCATAGGGACTGTATAGGACCAGGGCCAATAGGGACTGTATAGGACCAGGGCCCATAGGGACTGTATAGGACCAGGGCCCATAGGGACCGTATAGGAGCAGGCCCCTTAGGGACTGTATAGGACCAGGGCCCATAGGGACTGTATAGGACCAGGGTCAATAGGGACTGTATAGGACCAGGGCCAATAGGGACTGTATAGGAGCAGGCCCCTTAGGGACTGTATAGGACCAGGGCATATAGGGACTGTATAGGACCAGGGCCAATAGGGACTGTATAGGACCAGGGCCCATAGGGACTGTATAGGAGCAGGCCCCTTAGGGACTGTATAGGACCAGGGCACATAGGGAATGTATAGGACCAGGGCATATAGGGACTGTATAGGACCAGGACCTATTTTTGACTGTATAGGACCATGGCCCATAGGGACTGTATAGGACCAGGGCCAATAGGGACTGTATAGGACCAGGGCCCATAGGGACTGTATAGGACCAAGGCCCATAGGGACTGTATACGACCAGGGCATATAGGGACTGTATAGGACCAGTGCCAATAGGGACTGTATAGGACCAGGGCCAATAGGGACTGTATAGGACCAGAGCCAATAGGGACTGTATAGGACCAGAGCCCATAGGGACTGTATAGGACCATGGCCCATAGGGACTGTATAGGACCAGGGCATATAGGGACTACATAGGACCATGGCCCATAGGGATTGTATAGGACCATGGCCCATAGGGACTGTATAGGACCAGGGTCAATAGGGACTGTATAGGACCAGGGCATATAGGGACTGTATAGGACCAGGGCCAATAGGGACTGTATAGGACCAGGGACCATAGGGACTGTATAGGACCAGGGCCCATATGGACTGTATAGGACCAGGGCCCATAGGGACTGTATAGGACCAGTGCCAATAGGGGCTGTATAGGACCAAGGCCCATAGGGACTGTATACAACCAGGGCATATAGGGACTGTATAGGACCAGGGCCAATAGGGACTGTATAGGACCAGGGCCAATAGGGACTGTATAGGACCAGGGCATATAGGGACTGTATAGGACCAGAGCCAATAGGGACTGTATATGACCAGAGCCCATAGGGACTGTATAGGACCAGGGCCAATAGGGACTGTATAGGACCATGTTCCATAAGGACTGTATAGGACCAGGGTCAATAAGGACTGTATAGGACCAGGGCCAATAGGGACTGTATAGGACCATGGTCCATAGGGACTGTATAGGACCAGGGTCAATGAGGACTGTATAGGACCAGGGCATATAGGGACTGTATAGGACCATGGCCCATAGGGAATGTATAGGACCATGTTCCATAGGGACTGTATAGGACCAGGGCATATATGGACTGTATAGGACCATGGTCCATAGGGACTGTAAAGGACCAGGGCCAATAGGGACTGTATAGGACCATGGTCCATAGGGACTGTATAGGACCAGAGTCAATAAGGACTGTATAGGACCAGGGCCAATAGGAACTGTATAGGACTCGTGCCCATAGGGACTGTAAAGGACCAGGGCCAATAGGGACTGTATAGGACCATGGTCCATAGGGACTGTATAGGACCAGGGCCAATAAGGACTGTATAGGACCAGGGCCAATAGGGAATGGATAGGACCAGGGCATATAGGGACTGTATAGGACCAGGGCATATAGGGACTGTATAGGACCAGAGCCAATAGGGACTGTATAGGACCAGAGCCCATAGGGACTGTATAGGACCAGGGACAATAGGGACTGTATAGGACCAGGGCCCATAGGGACTGTATAGGACCAGGGCATATAGGGACTGTATAGGACCATTGCCAATAGGGACTGTATAGGACCAGTGCACATAGGGACTGTATAGGACGAGGGACAATAAGGACTGTATAGGACCAGGGCCCATAGGGACTGTATAGGACCAGGGCATATAGGGACTGTATAGGACCAGGGCCAATAGGGACTGTATAGGACCAGGGCATATAGGGACTGTATAGGACCAGGGCCAATAGGGACTGTATAGGACCAGGGCCCATACGGACTGTATAGGAGCAGGCCCCTTAGGGACTGTATAGGACCAGGGCATATAGGGAATGTATAGGACCAGGGCATATAGGGACTGTATAGGACCAGGGCCTATTTTTGACTGTATAGGACCATGGCCCATAGGGACTGTATAGGACCAGGGCCAATAGGGACTGTATAGGACCAGGGCCCATAGGGACTGTATAGGACCAGGGCCCATAGGGACCGTATAGGAGCAGGCCCCTTAGGGACTGTATAGGACCAGGGCATATAGGGACTGTATAGGACCAGGGTCAATAGGGACTGTATAGGACCAGGGCCCATAGGGACTGTATAGGAGCAGGCCCCTTAGGGACTGTATAGGACCAGGGCATATAGGGAATGTATAGGACCAGGGCATATAGGGACTGTATAGGACCAGGACCTATTTTTGACTGTATAGGACCATGGCCCATAGGGACTGTATAGGACCAGGGCCAATAGGGACTGTATAGGAGCAGGGCCCTTAGGGACTGTATAGGACCAGGGCATATAGGGAATGTATAGGACCAGGGCATATAGGGACTGTATAGGACCAGGACCTATTTTTGACTGTATAGGACCATGGCCCATAGGGACTGTATAGGACCAGGGCCAATAGGGACTGTATAGGACCAGGGCCCTTAGGGACTGTATAGGACCAGGGCATATAGGGAATGTATAGGACCAGGGCATATAGGGACTGTATAGGACCAGGACCTATTTTTGACTGTATAGGACCATGGCCCATAGGGACTGTATAGGACCAGGGCCAATAGGGACTGTATAGGACCAGGGCCCATAGGGACTGTATAGGACCAAGGCCCATAGGGACTGTATACGACCAGGGCATATAGGGACTGTATAGGACCAGTGCCAATAGGGACTGTATAGGACCAGGGCCAATAGGGACTGTATAGGACCAGAGCCAATAGGGACTGTATAGGACCAGAGCCCATAGGGACTGTATAGGACCATGGCCCATAGGGACTGTATAGGACCAGGGTCAATGAGGACTGTATAGGACCAGAGCCCATAGGGAATGTATAGGACCATGTTCCATAGGGACTGTATAGGACCAGGGCATTTAGGGACTGTATAGGACCATGGTCCATAGGGACTGTAAAGGACCAGGGCCAATAGGGACTGTATAGGACCATGGTCCATAGGGACTGTATAGGACCAGAGCCAATAGGGACTGTATAGGACCAGGGCCAATAGGAACTGTATAGGACTCGTGCCCATAGGGACTGTATAGGACCAGGGCATATAGGGACTGTATAGGACCATGGTCCATAGAGACTGTATATGACCAGGGCCCATAGGGACTTTATAGGACCAGGGCCAATAGGGACTGTATAGGACCAGGGCATATAGGGACTGTATAGGACCATGGCCAATAGGGACTATATAGGACCAGGGCCAATAGGGACTGTATAGGACCAGGGCATATAGGGACTGTATAGGACCAGGGCATATAGGGACTGTATAGGACCAGAGCCAATAGGGACTGTATAGGACCAGAGCCCATAGGGACTGTATAGGACCAGGGCATATAGGGACTGTATAGGACCATTGCCAATAGGGACTGTATAGGACCAGTGCCCATAGGGACTGTATAGGACCAGGGACAATAGGGACTGTATAAGACCAGGGCCCATAGGGACTGTATAGGACCAGGGCATATAGGGACTGTATAGGACCAGAGCCAATAGGGACTGTATAGGACCAGAGCCAATAGGGACTGTATAGGACCAGGGCATATAGGGACTGTATAGGACCATTGCCAATAGGGACTGTATAGGACCAGTGCCCATAGGGACTGTATAGGACGAGGGACAATAGGGACTGTATAGGACCAGGGCCCATAGGGACTGTATAGGACCAGGGCCCATAGGGACTGTATAGGACCAGGGCATATAGGGACTGTATAGGACCAGGGCCAATAGGGACTGTATAGGACCAGGGCCCATAGGGACTGTATAGGAGCAGGCCCCTTAGGGACTGTATAGGACCAGGGCATATAGGGAATGTATAGGACCAGGGCATATAGGGACTGTATAAGACCAGGACCTATTTTTGACTGTATAGGACCATGGCCCATAGGGACTGTATAGGACCAGGGCCAATAGGGACTGTATAGGACCAGGGCCCATAGGGACTGTATAGGACCAAGGCCCATAGGGACTGTATACGACCAGGGCATATAGGGACTGTATAGGACCAGTGCCAATAGGGACTGTATAGGACCAGGGCCAATAGGGACTGTATAGGACCAGAGCCAATAGGGACTGTATAGGACCAGAGCCCATAGGGACTGTATGGGACCATGGCCCATAGGGACTGTATAGGACCAGGGCATATAGGGACTACATAGGACCATGGCCCATAGGGATTGTATAGGACCATGGCCCATAGGGACTGTATAGGACCAGGGTCAATAGGGACTGTATAGGACCAGGGCATATAGGGACTGTATAGGACCAGGGCCAATAGGGACTGTATAGGACCAGGGACCATAGGGACTGTATAGGACCAGGGCCCATATGGACTGTATAGGACCAGGGCGCATAGGGACTGTATAGGACCAGTGCCAATAGGGGCTGTATAGGACCAAGGCCCATAGGGACTGTATACAACCAGGGCATATAGGGACTGTATAGGACCAGGGCCAATAGGGACTGTATAGGACCAGGGCCAATAGGGACTGTATAGGACCAGGGCATATAGGGACTGTATAGGACCAGAGCCAATAGGGACTGTATATGACCAGAGCCCATAGGGACTGTATAGGACCAGGGCCAATAGGGACTGTATAGGACCATGTTCCATAAGGACTGTATAGGACCAGGGTCAATAAGGACTGTATAGGACCAGGGCCAATAGGGACTGTATAGGACCATGGTCCATAGGGACTGTATAGGACCAGGGTCAATGAGGACTGTATAGGACCAGGGCATATAGGGACTGTATAGGACCATGGCCCATAGGGAATGTATAGGACCATGTTCCATAGGGACTGTATAGGACCAGGGCATATAGGGACTGTATAGGACCATGGTCCATAGGGACTGTAAAGGACCAGGGCCAATAGGGACTGTATAGGACCATGGTCCATAGGGACTGTATAGGACCAGAGTCAATAAGGACTGTATAGGACCAGGGCCAATAGGAACTGTATAGGACTCGTGCCCATAGGGACTGTATAGGACCAGGGCATATAGGGACTGTATAGGACCATGGTCCATAGAGACTGTATAGGACCAGGGCCCATAGGGACTTTATAGGACCAGGGCCAATAGGGACTGTATAGGACCAGGGCATATAGGGACTGTATAGGACCAGGGCCAATAGGGACTGTATAGGACCAGGGCCAATAGGGACTGTATAGGACCAGGGCATATAGGGACTGTATAGGACCAGGGCATATAGGGACTGTATAGGACCAGAGCCAATAGGGACTGTATAGGACCAGAGCCCATAGGGACTGTATAGGACCAGGGCATATAGGGACTGTATAGGACCATTGCCAATAGGGACTGTATAGGACCAGTGCCCATAGGGACTGTATAGGACCAGGGACAATAGGGACTGTATAAGACCAGGGCCCATAGGGACTGTATAGGACCAGGGACAATAGGGACTGTATAAGACCAGGGCCCATAGGGACTGTATAGGACCAGGGCATATAGGGACTGTATAGGACCAGAGCCAATAGGGACTGTATAGGACCAGAGCCAATAGGGACTGTATAGGACCAGGGCATATAGGGACTGTATAGGACCATTGCCAATAGGGTCTGTATAGGACCAGGGCCCATAGAGACTGTATACTACGAGGGACAATAGGGACTGTATAGGACCAGGGCCCATAGGGACTGTATAGGACCAGGGCCCATAGGGACTGTATAGGACCAGGGCATATAGGGACTGTATAGGACCAGGGCCAATAGGGACTGTATAGGACCAGGGCCCATAGGGACTGTATAGGAGCAGGCCCCTTAGGGACTGTATAGGACCAGGGCATATAGGGAATGTATAGGACCAGGGCATATAGGGACTGTATAGGACCAGGGCCTATTTTTGACTGTATAGGACCATGGTCCATAGGGACTGTATAGGACCAGGGTCAATAAGGACTGTATAGGACCAGGGCCAATAGGGACTGTATAGGACCATGGTCCATAGGGACTGTATAGGACCAGGGCATATAGGGACTGTATAGGACCATGGTCCATAGGGACTGTATAGGACCAGGGCCAATAGGGACTGTATAGGACCATGGTCCATAAGGACTGTATAGGACCAGGGTCAATAAGGACTGTATAGGACCAGGGCCAATAGGGACTGTATAGGACCATGGTCCATAGGGACTGTATAGGACCAGGGTCAATAAGGACTGTATAGGACCAGGGCCAATAGGAACTGTATAGGACTTGTGCCCAAAGGGACTGTATAGGACCAGGGCCCATAGGGACTGTATAGGACCAGGGTCAATAGGGACTGTATAGGACCAGGGCCAATAGGGAATGTATAGGACCAGGGCATATAGGGACTGTATAGGACCAGGGCATATAGGGACTGTATAGGACCAGAGCCAATAGGGACTGTATAGGACCAGAGCCCATAGGGACTGTATAGGACCAGGGTCAATAGGGACTGTATAGGACCAGGGCCCATAGGGACTGTATAGGACCATGGTCCATAGGGACTGTATAGGACCAGGGTCAATAAGGACTGTATAGGACCAGGGCCAATAGGAACTGTATAGGACTCGTGCCCATAGGGACTGTATAGGACCAGGGCATATAGGGACTGTATAGGACCATGGCCCATAGGGACTGTATAGGACCATGGTCCATAGAGACTGTATAGGAGCAGGGCCCATAGGGACTTTATAGGACCAGGGCATATAGGGACTGTATAGGACCATGGCCCATAGGGACTGTATAGGACCATGGTCCATAGAGACTGTATAGGAGCAGGGCCCATAGGGACTGTATAGGACCAGGGCATATAGGGACTGTATAGGACCAGGGCCAATAGGGACTGTATAGGACCAGGGCCAATAGGGAATGGATAGGACCAGGGCATATAGGGACTGTATAGGACCAGGGCATATAGGGACTGTATAGGACCAGAGCCAATAGGGACTGTATAGGACCAGAGCCCATAGGGACTGTATAGGACCAGGGACAATAGTGACTGTATAGGACCAGGGCCCATAGGGACTGTATAGGACCAGGGCATATAGGGACTGTATAGGACCATTGCCAATAGGGACTGTATAGGACCAGTGCCCATAGGGACTGTATAGGACGAGGGACAATAGGGACTGTATAGGACCAGGGCCCATAGGGACTGTATAGGACCAGGGCCCATAGGGACTGTATAGGACCAGGGCATATAGGGACTGTATATGACCAGGGCCAATAGGGACTGTATAGGACCAGGGCCCATACGGACTGTATAGGAGCAGGCCCCTTAGGGACTGTATAGGACCAGGGCATATAGGGAATGTATAGGACCAGGGCATATAGGGACTGTATAGGACCAGGGCCTATTTTTGACTGTATAGGACCATGGCCCATAGGGACTGTATAGGACCAGGGCCAATAGGGACTGTATAGGACCAGGGCCCATAGGGACTGTATAGGACCAGGGCCCATAGGGACCGTATAGGAGCAGGCCCCTTAGGGACTGTATAGGACCAGGGCCCATAGGGACTGTATAGGACCAGGGTCAATAGGGACTGTATAGGACCAGGGCCAATAGGGACTGTATAGGAGCAGGCCCCTTAGGGACTGTATAGGACCAGGGCATATAGGGACTGTATAGGATCAGGGCCAATAGGGACTGTATAGGACCATGGCCCATAGGGACTGTATAGGAGCAGGCCCCTTAGGGACTGTATAGGACCAGGGCATATAGGGAATGTATAGGACCAGGGCATATAGGGACTGTATAGGACCAGGACCTATTTTTGACTGTATAGGACCATGGCCCATAGGGACTGTATAGGACCAGGGCCAATAGGGACTGTATAGGACCAGGGCCCATAGGGACTGTATAGGACCAAGGCCCATAGGGACTGTATACGACCAGGGCATATAGGGACTGTATAGGACCAGTGCCAATAGGGACTGTATAGGACCAGGGCCAATAGGGACTGTATAGGACCAGGGCCAATAGGGACTGTATACGACCAGGGCATATAGGGACTGTATAGGACCAGAGCCAATAGGGACTGTATATGACCAGAGCCCATAGGGACTGTATAGGACCAGGGTCAATAGGGACTGTATAGGACCAGGGCCAATTGGGCAATGTATAGGACCAGGGCATATAGGGACTGTATAGGACCAGGGCATATAGGGACTGTATAGGACCAGAGCCAATAGGGACTGTATAGGACCAGAGCCCATAGGGACTGTATAGGACCAGGGTCAATAAGGACTGTATAGGACCAGGGCCAATAGGGACTGTATAGGACCATGGTCCATAGGGACTGTATAGGACCAGGGTCAATAAGGACTGTATAGGACCAGGGCCAATAGGAACTGTATAGGACTCGTGCCCATAGGGACTGTATAGGACCAGGGCATATAGGGACTGTATAGGACCATGGCCCATAGGGACTGTATAGGACCATGGTCCATAGAGACTGTATAGGAGCAGGGCCCATAGGGACTTTATAGGACCAGGGCATATAGGGACTGTATAGGACCATGGCCCATAGGGACTGTATAGGACCATGGTCCATAGAGACTGTATAGGAGCAGGGCCCATAGGGACTGTATAGGACCAGGGCATATAGGGACTGTATAGGACCAGGGCCAATAGGGACTGTATAGGACCAGGGCCAATAGGGAATGGATAGGACCAGGGCATATAGGGACTGTATAGGACCAGGGCATATAGGGACTGTATAGGACCAGAGCCAATAGGGACTGTATAGGACCAGAGCCCATAGGGACTGTATAGGACCAGGGACAATAGGGACTGTATAGGACCAGGGCCCATAGGGACTGTATAGGACCAGGGCATATAGGGACTGTATAGGACCATTGCCAATAGGGACTGTATAGGACCAGTGCCCATAGGGACTGTATAGGACGAGGGACAATAGGGACTGTATAGGACCAGGGCCCATAGGGACTGTATAGGACCAGGGCCCATAGGGACTGTATAGGACCAGGGCATATAGGGACTGTATATGACCAGGGCCAATAGGGACTGTATAGGACCAGGGCCCATACGGACTGTATAGGAGCAGGCCCCTTAGGGACTGTATAGGACCAGGGCATATAGGGAATGTATAGGACCAGGGCATATAGGGACTGTATAGGACCAGGGCCTATTTTTGACTGTATAGGACCATGGCCCATAGGGACTGTATAGGACCAGGGCCAATAGGGACTGTATAGGACCAGGGCCCATAGGGACTGTATAGGACCAGGGCCCATAGGGACCGTATAGGAGCAGGCCCCTTAGGGACTGTATAGGACCAAGGCCCATAGGGACTGTATAGGACCAGGGTCAATAGGGACTGTATAGGACCAGGGCCAATAGGGACTGTATAGGAGCAGGCCCCTTAGGGACTGTATAGGACCAGGGCATATAGGGACTGTATAGGATCAGGGCCAATAGGGACTGTATAGGACCAGGGCCCATAGGGACTGTATAGGAGCAGGCCCCTTAGGGACTGTATAGGACCAGGGCATATAGGGAATGTATAGGACCAGGGCATATAGGGACTGTATAGGACCAGGACCTATTTTTGACTGTATAGGACCATGGCCCATAGGGACTGTATAGGACCAGGGCCAATAGGGACTGTATAGGACCAGGGCCCATAGGGACTGTATAGGACCAAGGCCCATAGGGACTGTATACGACCAGGGCATATAGGGACTGTATAGGACCAGTGCCAATAGGGACTGTATAGGACCAGGGCCAATAGGGACTGTATAGGACCAGGGCCAATAGGGACTGTATACGACCAGGGCATATAGGGACTGTATAGGACCAGAGCCAATAGGGACTGTATATGACCAGAGCCCATAGGGACTGTATAGGACCATGGCCCATAGGGACTGTATAGGACCAGGGCATATAGGGACTACATAGGACCATGGCCCATAGGGATTGTATAGGACGATGGCCCATAGGGACTGTATAGGACCAGGGTCAATAGGGACTGTATAGGACCAGGGCATATAGGGACTGTATAGGACCAGGGCCAATAGGGACTGTATAGGACCAGGGACCATAGGGACTGTATAGGACCAGGGCCCATAGGGACTGTATAGGACCAGGGCCCATAGGGACTGTATAGAACCAGGGCATATAGGGACTGTATAGGGCCAGGGCCAATAGGGACTGTATAGGACCAGGGCCCATAGGGACTGTATAGGACCAGGGCCCATAGGGACTGTATAGGACCAGGGCCCATAGGGACTGTATAGGACCAGGGCCCATAGGGACTGTATAGGACCAGGTCTAATAGGGACTGTATAGGACCAGGGCCAAAAGGGACTGTATAGGACCAGGGCCAAAAGGGACTGTATAGGACCAGGGCCAATAGGGACTGTATACTCATAGAAACTCATAGAGGATTTACAACACTCATAGAAATAGTTAAAAACCTCACATGAACGACTGCTCATTCGATAAAGAAATTGGAATTCATATTTGCGCCCGTATGTCGTTGTTGTCTTCTCTGTTGGAATTCGGTCCGTCTGCTGGAGATTTCATCAGGGCCTCTCTCTCTGGTTGTGTTTCCTCAGACCATCAAAGTGGTTGTTAGAATGGATACTTCAGAGAAACCATTAGGAAACGTTCTCATAGAATAGTTGTTTCGGTGGTTGTCTGTTTTCTCGTCCGTTTCGTTTACTCAAATTTCTAGCTGCAGACTAGTAATTTGTGTTGTCTATAATTTCTCACTTATTCTGTAGTGAATCGATAGTCTCAGAGTTTAAACCACTTCCAGCCGTGTAGACTATTGTCCTTTGGTAGAGTTGTAGTTTAAACCACTTCACACACCAGTGTCACCCAGCATGTTTTGTTCTTAGTAATTCAACCATTTGCAACCTTAGCTTACACCGGGGTTCGTGTGGTCTGGTGTGAATTTCATCAAGAGTGGGTCCTATACAGTCCCTATTGGCCCTGGTCCTATACAGTCCTTATTGACTCTGGTTCCTCAAGAGTGGGTTTAATACGTTTCAGGTGAAAACGGAGGTCCATGATGCCCAATGTGATGTCTGGGATCACGGGGGATGTGGCCACTGACTAGTTCATCTTTATATGAAAATCCATACTCTCATATAGAAGGTTAATATCACATTACATCTTTTCTCAAATATTTTCATGTTTAATTAATCACATACGTTTCACAATATTTAGACTGATATCTGATACCGTTATGTGTGTTTCCTGTCTTTCATGAGATCACCAAATGAAACACACTCGTCCTGACTGTCCATTACGTTTCCACAGACCCTTCCCACATTCTCAAAGGTGGAAATGGTTCAATTCTACCATTTTGGCGATTTAGGAGTTTGGCCAGGTGAATGCCTTTGCTCTCTCCATTTCTTTCTGCATGATCAGGGGAAGAGTCTCTGACAGTATTGTATGACCTGAGATAACGAAATCTGGGTTTAGGAGATGGAGTGGGGAGGGGGAAGCAACGATCTACACCCAGAAAGGGCCACGTCATAACACAGAACACACTGGGATATGGAGTGATGGGGGGTGGGGTTTCATTCCATGTGATATTATTGGACACAAGCTCTTGGGAGTCCATCCATCTCCATGTTCCATTTAGTACTGTGTGCTGTAGGGTCTCTGAGGCCTGGGGGGCTGTTGGGGGGCCTGGTGGAGGGCAATGGGCACTGAGGCCTGGTGGAGGGCAATGGGCACTGAGGCCTGGTGGAGGGCAATGGGCACTGAGGCCTGGGGGCTGTTGGGGGCCTGGTGGAGGGCAATGGGCTCTGAGGGCTGAGGGTTGTGGTCTCTGAGGCCTGGGGTCTCTCAGGCCTGGGGGCTGTTGGGGGCCTGGTGGAGGGCAATGGGCTCTGAGGGCTGAGGGCTGTGGTCTCTGAGGCCTGGGGGGCCTGGTGGAGGGCAATGGGCTCTGAGGCCTGGGGGACTGTTGGGGGGCCTGGTGGAGGTCAATGGGCTCTGAGGCCTGGGGGCTGTGGACTCTGAGGGACTGTGTGTGCAGGGGAGCCTGCTGGGATCATGCTGTGTTGGGATCTGTAGTCTCCAAGGTGGAGAGCTGTGGGGTTTGAGGCTGGGGGCTGTGAATCGATGGGTCTGGTGGGATCATTCCATGTTGTGTGCGGGTAGAGTAGGAGAGATCAGCACAGAGATGGTGTTTCTCTGCTGCAGTCGGCATAGAAACACACATTATAGGGATACTTTGGGATTGAGGCAATCAACACTTTTTCCCTACTTATGAAGAATCATCAGACCAACTCATTTTTCCGTATACAGAAGGCAACAGCATATCGTTAGCTCAGTGCAATTTACATTTTTTGTCATTTGGCAGACGTTCTTATCCAGAGCTAATTATTCAGTAGTGAGTGCATACATTTTTCATACTGTTCCCACATGGGAATCGAACCCACAACCCTGGCATTGCATGCACCGTGATCTTCAAACTGAGCTACTGGAAATCCACCAGTACAGTAGCCATCTCCTCTCAAAAGCAGGGAAATAGACCCTATATATATATAGTAGTAGTGTATAGTAGTATATAGTTACCCATGTTATTTTGTAAATGTATATATATATATATATATATATATATTCCATAGGTTCCATAGCCGCAGGCAGAACAGTTGAAATGGGAACAGCAGCAAGGCCAGGTGGACTGGGGACAGCAAGGAGTCATCATATATATGACTCCTCCTATATATATATGACTATATATACATATAGATGACTCCTCCTATATATATATATATATGATGACTCCTTGCTGTCCCCAGTCCACCTGGCCTTGCTGCTGTTCCCATTTCAACTGTTCTGCCTGCGGCTATGGAACCTATGGAATATATATATATATATATATATATATATATATATATATATATATATATATATATATATATATATATATATATATATATACATTTACAAAATAACATGGGTAACTATTTACACACTTTCAATATTTGGAAGACCCTCAGTCCTCTATCAAATCAAATCTATTTATATAGCCACAGCCTAAAACCCCAAACAGCAAGCAATGCAGGTGTAGAAGCACGGTGGCTAGGAAAAACTCCCTAGAAAGGCCAGAACCTAGGAAGAAACCTAGAGAGGATGCAGGCTATGAGGGGTGGCCAGTCCTCTTCTGGCTGTGCCGGGTGGAGATCACAGTGGTTGTAGAGGGTGCAACAGGTCAGCACCTCAAGAGTAATAATGAACAGTTAAGGGTTCCATAGCCGCAGGCAGAACAGTTGAAATGGGAACAGCAGCAAGGCCAGGTGGACTGGGGACAGCAAGGAGTCATCATGCCCGGTAGTCCTGATGCATGGTCCTAGGGCTCAGGTCCTCCGAGAGAGAGAAAGAGAGAATTAGAGAGAGCATACTTAAATTCACACAGGACACCGGATAAGACTCCCATTCGGAGTCAGTGTCACTGTGAAAGAAAATGTTCAGTTAGAATAGTTTCACATATGAGCCCTGTATCAACAGGTATAATAAACAGATATATATAGAGAGTACAGGGAACATAAGGTTGAATATATATATATTTACTGTCTCTATTATGTTATGACAGACAAGCTAGATCTACTGTCTCTATTATATTATGACAGACCAGACAGATCTACTGTATCTATTAGAATATGACAGACCAGCTACATCTACTGTCTCTGTTAAACACTGGCTCACCTTACCCCACTCACCCCTATGTTAAACACTGGCTCACCTTACCCCACTCACCCCGATGTTAAACACTGGCACTTGCATATGAATCAAGAGACTTGTCATAGTTTGTGTTTAGGAGTAGTGCATAAGTATTAGAAACACAGTCTCCTAGACATCAATAAGGAGTCAAGAGAGACCTAGAGAAACTCAGAACAACAGACAAACAAACAGAGACATAATCATGGACACAATAAACACAACGCCACTCTTGTCAAGAGGACGCACCAGCGTCTCTACTTCCTAAGGTGAATGGAGAAATTCCACATGTCTCCCCTGGTCCTCTCCAAATAGTACCCCGCTACTCCATCGAGAGCGTCTTGACCGGTTTCATCATGGCCTGGCACGGAAATTGTTCCGTCCATGAGTGCAAAGCCCTCCAGAGGGTGGTGAAGGCAGCCCAGTACTTCACTGGGACAGTGGCCCTCCAGAGGGTGGTGAAGGCAGCCCAGTACATCACTGGGACAGTGGCCCTCCAGAGGGTGGTGAAGACGGACCAGTACATCACTGGGACCGTGGCCCTCCAGCGGGTGGTGAAGACGGACCAGTACATCACTGGGACAGTGCTCCCACCCATCCAGGACATCTACTCGAAACGGTCCCTTTAGAAGGCACGCGGCATCATCAAGGACCTCCCACACCCCAGCCATGAGCTGTTCTCTCCCTTACCATTGGGCAGACTGAATCGGAGCATGTGATACCAACAGGCTCACAGAGATGTTCTCACTACAAGCCATCAGACTGCTGAACACCTCCAACAGGACTGATCACCTGCTCTGATTCTAACCCCTAACAGGACTGACCACCTACTCTGATACTAACAGGACTGACCACCTGCTCTGAGTCTAACAGGACTGACCACCTGCTCTGATTCTAACAGGACTGACCACCTGCTCTGATTCTAACCCTAACAGGACTGACCACCTACTCTGATTCTAACCCTAACAGGACTGACCACCTACTCTGATTCTAACCCTAACAGGACTGACCACCTGCTCTGATTCTAACAGGACTGACCACCTGCTCTGATTCTAAGCCTAACAGGACTGCCCACCTACTCTAATTCTAACCCTAACAGGACTGACCACCTGCTCTGATTCTAACAGGACTGACCACCTGCTCTGATTCTAAGCCTAACAGGACTGCCCACCTACTCTGATTCTAACCCTAACAGGACTGATCACCTGCTCTGATTCCAACAGGGCTGACCACTTGCTCTGATTCTAACCCTAACAGGACTGACCACCTACTCTGATTCTAACCCTAACAGGACTGACCACCTGCTCTGATTCTAACAGGACTGACCACCTGCTCTGATTCTAACCCTAACAGGACTGACCACCTACTCTGATTCTAACCCTAACAGGACTGACCACCTACTCTGATTGTAACAGGACTGACCACCTGCTCTGATTCTAACCCAAACAGGACTGACCACGTGCTCTGATTCTCCACACCTTAACACACATGCCCGGCCAAACTGAGCAATCAGGGTAAGAGGGCCTTGATCAGGGAGGTGGCCAAGAATCCGATGGTCACTCTGACAGAGCTCCAGAGTTCCTCTTTGTAGATGGGAGAAACTTCCAGAAGGATAACAATCTCTGCAGCACTCCACCAAGCAGGTCTTAATGATAGAGTGGCCAGACAGAAGCCACTCCTCAGTAAACGGCACATGACAGGCCACCTGGAGTTTGCCAAAAGGCACCTAAAGACTCTCAGACCATTAGAAACAAGATTATCTGGTCTGATGAAAACCAAGATTGGACTCTTTGGCCTGAATTCCAAGCGTCACGCCTGGAGGAAACCTGTCACCATCCCTATGGTGAAGCATGGTGGTGGCAGCATCATGCTGTGGGGATGTTTTTCAGCGGCAGGGACTGAGAGACTAGTCAGGATCAGAGGAAAATAAACGGAGCAAAGTACAGAGATATCCTTGATGAAAACATGCTCCAGAGCTCTTAGGACCTCAGGGGCGAAGGTTTACCTTCCAACAGGACAACGACCCTAAGCACACAGCCAAGACAATGCAGGAGTGGCTTCAGTACAACTCTGAATGTCCTTGAGTTGCCCAGCCAGAGTCCGGACTTGAACCCGATCGAACATCTCTGGAGAGACCTGAAAATATCTGTGCAGCGACGCTCCCCATCCAACCTGACAGAGTTTGAGAGGATCTGCAGAGAAGAATGGGAGAAACTCCCCAAATACAGGTGTGCCAAGCTTGTAGCGTCATACCTTAGAAGACTTGAGGCTGTAATCACTGCCAAAGGTGCTTCAACAAAGTACCGAGCAAATGGTCTGATTACTTATGTAATGTAATATTTCTGGTTTATATTTTAAATTAGTTTGCACACGCAAAAAAAAACTGTTTTTGCCTTGTCATTATGTGGTATTGTGTGTAGATTGATGAGGGGAAAAAACAAATCAATCATTTTTAGAATGAATTTAGGCTGTAATGTAATGAAAGTGGACACGGTGGGTCTGAATACTTCATGTACGTGGCTGTTGTACGGTATTTTGGTAAGAGGTCAATTTGACATTTTGTTCACTTGGGAAATGTTGGATAGTTATACTGCGGAGGATTTATACAAGATTTATTGTGAAGCAGATTCCACGGTAATTAATCGGGTCAAATTTGTCTCCACTTCTGGGAATGGGATGACCAGACCTTGTAGTAGACCTCACAGTGAAATGCTGAATACAACAGGTGTAGTAGACCTCACAGTGAAATGCTGAATACAACAGGTGTAGTAGACCTCACAGTGAAATGCTGAATACAACAGGTGTAGTAGACCTCACAGTGAAATGCTGAATACAACAGGTGTAGTAGACCTCACAGTGAAATGCTGAATACAACAGGTGTAGTAGACCTCACAGTGAAATGCTGAATACAACAGGTGTAGTAGACCTTAGAGTGAAATGCTGAATACAACAGGTGTAGTAGACCTCACAGTGAAATGCTGAATACAACAGGTGTAGTAGACCTCACAGTGAAATGCTGAATACAACAGGTGTAGTAGACCTCACAGTGAAATGCTGAATACAACAGGTGTAGTAGACCTCACAGTGAAATGCTGAATACAACAGGTGTAGTAGACCTCACAGTGAAATGCTGAATACAACAGGTGTAGTAGACCTCACAGTGAAATGCTGAATACAACAGGTGTAGTAGACCTTACAGTGAAATGCTGAATACAACAGGTGTAGTAGACCTCACAGTGAAATGCTGAATACAACAGGTGTAGTAGACCTCAGAGTGAAATGCTGAATACAACAGGTGTAGTAGACCTCACAGTGAAATGCTGAATACAACAGGTGTAGTAGACCTCACAGTGAAATGCTGAATACAACAGGTATAGTAGACCTTAGAGTGAAATGCTGAATACAACAGGTGTAGTAGGTCTCACAGTGAAATGCTGAATACAACAGGTGTAGTAGACCTCACAGTGAAATGCTGAATACAACAGGTGTAGTAGACCTCACAGTGAAATGCTGAATACAACAGGTGTAGTAGACCTCACAGTGAAATGCTGAATACAACAGGTGTAGTAGACCTCACAGTGAAATGCTGAATACAACAGGTGTAGTAGACCTCACAGTGAAATGCTGAATACAACAGGTGTAGTAGACCTCACAGTGAAATGCTGAATACAACAGGTGTAGTAGACCTCACAGTGAAATGCTGAATACAACAGGTGTAGTAGACCTCACAGTGAAATGCTGAATACAACAGGTGTAGTAGACCTCACAGTGAAATGCTGAATACAACAGGTGTAGTAGACCTCACAGTGAAATGCTGAATACAACAGGTGTAGTAGACCTTACAGTGAAATGCTGAATACAACAGGTGTAGTAGACCTCACAGTGAAATGCTGAATACAACAGGTGTAGTAGCAAAAAAGGTTTTAGAGTGAAATGCTGAATACAACAGGTGTAGTAGGTCTCACAGTGAAATGCTGAATACAACAGGTGTAGTAGACCTCACAGTGAAATGCTGAATACAACAGGTGTAGTAGACCTCACAGTGAAATGCTGAATACAACAGGTGTAGTAGACCTCACAGTGAAATGCTGAATACAACAGGTGTAGTAGACCTCACAGTGAAATGCTTACTTACAGGCTCTAACCAATAGTGCAAAAAAGGTTTTAGGTCAACAACAGGTAAAACAACAGTAAAAAGACTGGCTATATACAGTAGAGAGGCTATATACAGTAGAGAGGCTATATACAGTAGAGAGGCTATATACAGTAGAGAGGCTATATACAGTAGAGATGCTATATACAGTAGAGGGGCTATATACAGTAGAGAGGCTATATACAGTAGAGATGCTATATACAGTAGAGGGGCTATATACAGTAGAGAGGCTATATACAGTAGAGATGCTATATACAGTAGAGGGGCTATATACAGTAGAGATGCTATATACAGTAGAGGGCTATATACAGTAGAGAGGCTATATACAGTAGAGATGCTATATACAGTAGAGGGGCTATATACAGTAGAGAGGCTATATACAGTAGAGATGCTATATACAGTAGAGGGCTATATACAGTAGAGAGGCTATATACAGTAGAGGGGCTATATACAGTAGAGGGCTATATACAGTAGAGATGTTATATACAGTAGAGGGGCTATATACAGTAGAGAGGCTATATACAGTAGAGATGCTATATACAGTAGAGAGGCTATATACAGTAGAGAGGTTATATACAGTAGAGGGGCTATATACAGTAGAGAGGCTATATACAGTAGAGGGCTATATACAGTAGAGTAGGGCTATATACAGTAGAGAGGCTATATACAGTAGAGAGGCTATATACAGTAGAGGGGCTATATACAGTAGAGAGGCTATATACAGTAGAGGGCTAGTACAGAGAGGCTATATACAGTAGAGAGGCTATATACAGTAGAGAGGCTATATACAGTAGAGAGGCTATATACAGTAGAGAGGCTATATACAGTAGAGAGGCTATATACAGTAGAGATGTAGAGATGCTATATACAGTAGAGGGGCTATATACAGTAGAGAGGCTATATACAGTAGAGAGGCTATATACAGTAGAGAGGCTATATACAGTAGAGAGGCTATATACAGTAGAGAGGCTATATACAGTAGAGAGGCTATATACAGTAGAGAGGCTATATACAGTAGAGGGGCTATATACAGTAGAGAGGCTACATACAGACACTGGTAAGTCAGGCTGATTGAGGTAGTATGTACATGTAGATTTG
>NC_056449.1:41658774-41661274 GCF_018296145.1 Oncorhynchus tshawytscha | reverse complement strand
GCGGGAAAACAAGACAAAACAAATGGAAAATGAAAGGTGGATCTGCGATGGCTAGAAGACAGGTGACGTCGACCGCCGAACGCCGCCCGAACAAGGAGAGGGACCGACCTAGGAGGAAGTCGTGACAACAGTGAATTATATCGCAATTCCAATGGGTCAGATGTTTACATACACTAAGTTGACTGTCCCTTTAAACAGCTTGGAAAATACCAGAAAACGATGTCATGGCTTTTGAAGCTTCTGATAGGCTAATTGATATCATTTCAGTCAATTGGAGGTGTACCTGTGGATGTGTTCAAACTCAGTGCGTCTTTGCTTGACATAAGGGAAAAATCAAAAGAAATCAGCCAAGACCTCAGAAAATAAAATGTAGACCTCCACAAGTCTGGCTTATACTTGGGAATAATTTTCAAACACCTGAAGGTACCACGTTCATCTGTACAAACAATAGTACGCAAGTATTTATTTTTTTTTACCTTTATTTAACCAGGCAAGTCAGTTAAGAACAAATTCTTTTTTTCAATGACTGCATAGGAACAGTGGGTTAACTGCCTGTTCAGGGGCAGAACGACAGATTTGTACCTTGTCAGCTCGGGGGTTTCAACTTGCAACTTTCCGGTTACTAGTCCAACGCTCTAACCACTAGGCTACCCTGCCGCCCCAAGTATAAACACCATGGGACAACGCCGCCGTCATACCGAACATGCTTTGGTGTGAAAAGTGCAAATCAATCCCAGAACAACAGCAAATTACCTTGTGAAGATGCTGGACGAAACAGGTACAAAAGTATCTATATCCACAGTAAAATAAGTCCTATATCGACATAACCTGAAAGGCCGCTCAGCAAGGAAGAAGCCACTTCTCCAAAACCTGCATAAAAAGCGAGACTATGGTTTGCAACTGCACATGGGGACAAAGATCGTACTTTTTGGAGAAATGTCCTCTGATCTGATGAAACAACAATAGAACTGTTTGGCCATAATGACCATCATTATGTTTGGATGAAAAAGGGGGAAGCTTGCAAGCCGAAGAACACCATCCCAACTGTGAAGCAAGGGGTGGCAGCATCATGTAGTGGGGGTGCTTTGCTTTAGGAGAGACTGGTGCACTTCACAAAATAGATGGCATCATGACCTCAATCCTATAGAAAAGTTGTGAGCAGAACTGAAAAAGCGTGTGTGAGCAAGGAGGCCTACAAACCTGATTCAGTTACACCAGCTCTGTCAGTAGGAATTGACCAAATTTCACTCAACTTTTTGTGGGAAGCTTGTGGAAGAGTAATCAAAACATTTGACCCAGGTTAAACAATGTAAAGGCAATGCTACCAAATACTAATTGAGTGTATGTAAACTTCTGACCCACTGGGAATGTGATGAAAGAAATAAACGCTGAAGTAAATCATTCTCTCAAATAGACATTTCACATTCTTTAAAATGAAGTAGTGATCCTAACTGACCCAAGACAGGGAATTTTTACTAGGATTAAATGTCAGGAATTGTGAAAAACTGAGTTTAAATGTATTTGGCTAAAGGTATATGTAAACATCTGACTTGAACTGTATACGGTGTTGTGGGGGCTGGGCCTTGGCAAAGTGGGTGGGGTTATATCCTGCCTGTTTGGCCCTGTCCGGGGGTATTGTCGGACGGGGCCACAGAGTCTCCAGACCCCTCCTGTCTCAGCCGCCAGTATTTATGCTGCAGTAGTTTATGTGTCGGGGAGCTAGGGTCAGTTTGTTATATCTGGAGTACTTCTCCTGTCTTATCCGGTGTCCTGTGTGAATTTAAGTATGAACTCTCTAATTCTCTCTCTCTCTCTTTCGCTCTCTCTCTCTTTCTCTCGGAGGACCTGAGCCCTAGGACCATGCCTCATGACTACCTGGCCTGATGACTCCTTGCTGTCCCCAGTCCACCTGGCCGTGCTGCTGCTCCATTTTCAACTGTTCTGCCTGCGGCTATGGAACCCTGACCTGTTCACCGGACGTGCTACCGGTCCCAGACCTGCTGTTTTCAACTCTCTAGAGACAGCAGGAGCGATAGAGATACTCTCAATGATCGGCTATGAAAAGCCAACTGATATTTACTCCTGAGGTGCTGACCTGTTGCACCCTCAACAACTATTGTGATTATTATTCTCTGACCCTGCTGGTCATCTATGAACATTTGAACATCTTGGCCATATTCTGTTAAAATCTCCACATGGCACAGCCAGAAGAGGACTGGCCACCCCTCATAGCCTGGTTCCTCTCTATGTTTATAATCTCCACCCGGCACAGCCAGAAGAGGACTGGCCACACCTCATAGCCTGGTTCCTCTCTAGGTTTCTTCCTAGGTTCATGCCTTTCTAGGGAGTTTTTCCTAGCCACCGTGCTTCTACACCTGCATTGCTTGCTGTTTGGGGTTTTAGGCTGGGTTTCTGTACAGCACTTTGTGACATCAGGTGATATAAGAAGGGCTTTATAAATACATTTGATTGAATTTGTTTGTAATGATGGGCAAATAGT
>NC_056449.1:41633774-41653774 GCF_018296145.1 Oncorhynchus tshawytscha | reverse complement strand
GTGTGTGTGTGTGTGTCTGTGTGTGTGTGTGTGTGTGTGTGTGTGTGTGTGTGTGTGTGTGTGTGTGTGTGTGTGTGTGTGTGTGTGTGTGTGTGTGTGTGTGTGTGTGTGTGTATGTGTGTGTTTGGTTGTGTGTGTATGTGTGTGTTGGAGTGTGTTTGTGCCGTCGTCCTATCCATCCATCTAGAGGCCAGGTTATGTAAATATAAACAGCACTGGAACCAATGAATAGATAATGTGGAGTAGAGTGATGTAGTTTTACAAGGAAACACCCCTCCTACCCAATAAGATGAAGGAATAGGAATATTCTCCAATTCCTCCCAACTCCACGCTGACTATGACAGCATAGGGTGGGGACTATATTTAATCCTCTATAGGACTCTGTTCCTGAATAGGAGGGGACTATATGTATTACTCTACAGGACTCTGTTCCTGAATAGGGTGGGGACTATATTTAATACTCTATAGGACTCTGTTCCTGAATAGGGTGGGGACTATATTTAATACTCTACAGGACTCTGTTCCTGAATAGGGTGGGGACTATATTTAATACTCTACAGGACTCTACAGGACTCTGTTCCTGAATAGGGTGGGGACTATATTTAATACTCTACAGGACTCTGTTCCTGAATAGGGTGGGGACTATATTTAATACTCTACAGGACTCTACAGGACTCTGCTCCTGAATAGGGTGGGGACTATATTTAATACTCTACAGGACTCCTCTTCAGTACGGGCCGTTCTACAGCCAATGTTTGTCTATGGAGATTGAATGGCAGTGTGCTTCATTTTGTAGACCTGTCAGTAACAGGTGTGTCTGAAAAATCCAAATTAGAAGGGAGGTGTCCACATACTTGTGTATACATAGAGTACATATAAAACACTGTAAAAATCATTCCCTCTCGTACGGCTCTCTGTTCTGTTCCAGTGAATTATTTTCATTCTGACGATTTCATTCTACCTTAGTCCCTACTGTTCTTCACACACCCTGATCTGTTTCACCTGTCTTTCACCTCCACCCCTCCTCCTGGTGTCGCCCATCTTCCCCATTATCCCCAGTGTATTTACACCTGTGTTCTCTGTTTGTCTGTTGCCAGTTCTTCTTATTTGTCAAGTCAACCAGCGTTTTTTTTGTATCAGCCCCAGCTTTTCTCCAGTGATTGGTTTTTACCTCTCCATCGTATCTACAAAGGGTTCCAGGACATCCTTCTAGGAGGGGAGCATATAAAATGACTGACCGAGTCCAAATATATACATCTCTCTCTCCTCTCTCTCTCTCTCTCTCTCTCTGTTTCTCTCTGTCTCTGTCTTTCTCTGCTCTCTCTCTGTCTGCTCTCTCTCTCTCTCTCTCTCTGCTCTCTCTCTCTGCTCTCTCTGTCTCTCTCTCTCTCTCTGCTCTCTCTCTGCTCTCTCTCTCTCTCTCTCTGCTCTCTCTCTCTCTGCTCTCTCAGCCTGCTCTCTGCTCGCTCTCTCAGCTACCTCTCTCCCTCTGCTCTCTCTCTGCTCTCTCTCTCTGTTCTGTTCTCTCCTCTCTCCCTCACTCTGCTCTCTCTCTGCACTCTCAGCCAACTCTGCTCTCTCTTTCTCTGCTATCTCTCTACTCTCTACTCTCTGCTGCTCTCTCTCTACTCTGCTCTCTCTCTCTGCCCTCTCTCTCTGCCCTCTCTGAGGTCAGAAATCTTACAGGTGGTTAAAACAGACTCGTCTATCTGTCATTAAGACCTGCAGAAAATATAGAGGCTGGTCTAATGTTGAATGTCTGTGTGTGTGTGTGTGTGTGTGTGTGTGTGTGTGTGTGTGTGTGTGTGTGTGTGTGTGTGTGTGTGTGTGTGTGTGTGCGTGTGCGTGCATGAGTGTGTGTGTGTGCGCGTGCGAGCGTGAGTGAGTGTGTGTGTGCATGCGAGCATGAGTGAGTGTGTGTGCGTGCGTGCGCGTGAGTGAGTGTGTGTGTGTGTGCGTGCGTGTGTGTGTGTTTGATCAGTCACCTACACAGTTTCGTATTTTCGGCTCAGCATCATTAGTTAAACTCATTACATCTGTGCCCCAAATTGCACCTTATTGCCTTAATAGTGCACTACGTTTCACCAGAGCCTATAGGGAATAGAGCCAGTATCTGTATCTAACATTCACAGTCAAATGGGTTTATAATGTCCAGCGCAGAGAGAACAACTAACATCTCTCTCTCTCTCTCTCTCTCTCTCTCTCTCTCTCGCTCTCTCTCACTCTCTGTCACTCTCTCTCTGTATCTCTTTCTCTCACTGTCTCTCTCTCTCTTTATCTCTTTCTCTATCTCTCCCTCGCTATAACTCTCTCTCTGTCTCTCTCTAACTCTCTCTATCTTTAGGTTTAAGGGCCTTGAAAAGAGGTGAGAGTTTCCTCTCAGGATCCACTTGAAAGGGAAACTCAACTCATCTGGGAGGGTATTTAAGAGCTCATATTCTCTAAGAGGTAATTGATCAGAATGGGCTGATCAATAATGCCAAATATAGACTGTAAGAGTCTTCTCAGTATTAGGATAATCATATTTGGACGGTTCAGTACCATTCAGTACTATTTGCAAATGTATTTAATATAATAAACATAAATACCTTATTTACATAAGTATTCAGACCCTTTGCTATGAGACTTGAAATTCAGCATCCTGTTTCCATTGATCATCCTTGAAATGTTCCTACAACTTGATTGGAGTCTACCTGCGGTAAATTCAATTGATTGGACATGATTTGGAAAGGCAAACACCTGTCTCCATCATTCTTAAATGGAAGAAGTTTGGAACCACCTAGACTCTTCCTAGAGCTGGCCGCCTGGCCAAACTGAGCAATCGGGGTAGAAGGGCCTTGGTCAGGGAGGTGACAAAGAACCCGGTGGTCACTCTGACAGAGCTCCAGAGTTCCTCTGAGGAGGAAACTTCCAGAAGGACAACAATCTCTAGTGCCATCCAACAGCCAGGTATTTATAGTGGAGTGGCCAGATGGAAGCCACTCCTCACTAAAAGGCACATGACAGCCCGCTTGGAGTTTGCCAAAAGGCACCTAAAGGACTCTGACCATGAGAAACAAGATTCTCTGGTCTGATGAAACCAATATTGAACTCTTTGGCCTGAATGCCAACTGTCAGATCTGGTCAAATACCTGGCACCATCCCTACGGTGAAGCATGGTGGTATTGTGGTGGCAGCATCATGCTGTGGGGATGTTTTTTCAGTGGCAGGGACTGGGAGACTAGTCAGGATCGAGGGAAAGATGAACGGAGCAAAGAACAGAGAGATCCTTGCTCCAAGGTCCTAAGGATCTCAGACTGCGGAGAAGATTCACCTTCCAACAGGACAATGACCCTAAGCACACAGCCAAGAGAACACAGGAGTGGCTTCGGGGCAAGTCTCTGAAAGTCCTTGAGTGGCCCAGTCAGAGCCCAGACTTGATTCCAATCGAACATCTCTGGAGTTCCCTGAAAATAGCTGTGCAGCGACATTAACCATCCAACCTGAGAGAGCTTGAGAGGATCTGCAAGGAAGAATGGGAGAAACTCCCCAAATACAGATGTGCCAAGCTTGTTGCGTCATACCCAAGAAAACTTAAGGCTGTAATCGCTGCCAAAGGTAGTTCAACAACGTACTGAGTAAATGGTTTGAATACTTATGTGATATTTTAGTTCTTATGTTTATTAAATATGCAAACATTTATTATTTTAAACAGCAGCGGTCTAAGGCATCTCAGTACAAGAGGTGTCACTACAGTCCCTGGTTCGAATCTAGGCTGTATCACATCCGGCCGTGATTTGGGAGTCCCATTGGGCAGCGTTTTCCTGGTTTGGCCGTCATTGTAAACAATAACTTAAATAAAGTTTAAATAAAAAAATAAAACAATATAAAAATTAATAAATAAATAGTGTGTAGATTAAATATGATTTTGGAATAGCTGCTGTAAAAAGTTAAGGGGTCTGAAAACATTTTCCAATATATTTGTATATCAAATATTCAAGTCTAATTTTAGTGAGGTAGTGACAACAACTCCTTATATCCATGTGATCTGAAATATGGAACTTGAGCTGAATACATATTGTATTCCCAGAATCAGATTTTAAGGGATCACATTAAACAAAATATCAACAAAAAAAACAAGATAAAATAAAAACATTTTTAAACAGAGTCCAACAAACGAATGAATTAGTAAAAAACGGGCCCAGGACACTAAGAAAGTTACCTCAACATTAAAAATAAATACACTGACTAATAATAACAGTCAGTGTGTGTGTGTGTGTGTGTGTGTGTGTGTGTGTGTGTGTGTGTGTGTGTGTGTGTGTGTGTGTGTGTGTGTGTGTGTGTGTGTGTGAGAGAAAGCATTCGGCATTAAGCACACCTAGCATCTTGAATAAGATTGCTCCATTTCAATGGGTGTGTTTGAAATATCCAAATCCACTAATTTGAAGGTGTCCACATACTTTTGTATCTAATAGCCTATTGAGCTCATTTGCAACGTCCTGCAAAGCGATGAGCAAACCCATTCCATTCACGGTCATTTCTATATTACCTACAGTGTATTTCGACTGCCAATGTGTAACAGTCGATCCACTGATCGTCCGTCAATCAAACCCATCAACAACTCAATCAGTCTCTGAATGAAAACTCTGTAAACTCTCACATCTTATCTCATATCTCATTGGATCCAATATTCTTGTAACACTCCTAGTACTGATGTCCACCATGCAGTTGTAGTGAGAGAGACAAAAGGGGCGGGGTCCCTGATTCCATCTTTCTCTAATGACCTATTGGTCAACAGGGTTCCTTTTCATGCTCTGATTGGTTCGCTCCTCATTGTGTCGGCGGCCCATTTCAGCTCCCATCACCAACCGCTGTTGAGAACAGAGTCAGAAAGCTATTGTGTCCCTAGATGGTCTTTGCAGTGCGACAGAAGAGCAGTTACACCATTAGCTAACCCCCTCTCTTTAGAGCCAGGGTACAGGAAGAAAAGACTCTCGCTGGGGTACACAGGGCACACAGCTACACCACTGGGTACTTCATTGATTCTTTCAATAACAATTGCGAATTTTCTAAAGACTCTCATCTCCCCTAGAATGGAGAGCACTTTGAGAGAGAGATGGGGAGGGGTTAGGGGGGAGGGAGGGAGAACGAGCGAGAGACATAGAGAGAGAGAGAGACAGACAGACAAAGAGACAGACAAACAGACAGAGAAAGACAGAGAGAGAGAGAGAGAGAGAGAGAGAGAGGGAGAGAGAGGGAGAGAGAGAGACAGAGAGAAAGAGAGAGTAGGGGAGGGGAGGGGGAGGGGGAGGGAGGGAGGGAGGGAGGGAGGGAGAGCGAGTGAGAGAGAGAGAGAGAGAGAGAGAGAGAGAGAGAGAGAGAGAGAGAGAGAGGAATGGGGAGGAGTAAGGGAGGGGTGGAAGAGGAGGATGAGGAGGAAGAGAAGGGAGCATCCAAACACTGACGCTGTGAGGACAGACGCTGGGAGATGAGAAGCGAGAGAATATTTAATAAATTGCAGACATGAAACAAAACACGGACAGCATCTGGACGAGGGAACATAATGACATTAACGCAGACACTGGGATTAAACTGAGGAACAGACAGATATAGAGGAGGCAATCAATAAGGCGATGGAGACCAGGTGAGTCCAGTGAAGCGCTGATGCACGATAACGAGCGCCAGAGAGGAGGAGCGAGAGCAGACGTGACAGAGGACTGTGTTGACTCTCTGCCTCACACTGGTGCAAAAATGACAGATTGAACTGATTTTCCACTGTACATTGACCCAAGAGCCATAATAACGAATGTTGGAGTCAATCAGCTCCTTATAGGAGGCCTGTTTGTACTGTAGTGAATGTCAACATCAGCTCCTTAAAGGAGGCCTGTTTGTACTGTAGTGAATGTCAACATCAGCTCCTTATAGGAGGCCTGTTTGTACTGTAGTGAATGTCAACATCAGCTCCTTATAGGAGGCCTGTTTGTACTGTAGTGAATGTTTATAATAGCTCCTCCTTATAGGAGGCTGACGGAATGAGCAGCACCACCGGGGGAATCCATGACACACAATGACACCCTATTCCATATACACTAGTATCCTCTGTACACCCTATTCCATATACACTAGTATCCTCTGTACACCCTATTCCATATACACTAGTATCCTCTGTACACCCTATTCCATATACACTAGAATCTTAATCACACCCTATTCCTTAATGCACCCTATTCCTTAATACACCCTATTCCATATACACTAGTATCCTCATGACAACCTATTCTCTATACACCCTATTCCATATACACCCTATTTCATATACACCCTATTCCAAATACACTAGAATCCTAATCACACCCTATTCCTTAATGCACCCTATTCCATATAAACTAGAATCCTAATCACACCCTTTTCCATATAAACTAGAATCCTAATGACACCCTATTCCATATACACTAGAATCCTAATGACACCCTATTCCATATACACCCTATTCCACATACACTAGTATGTGAATGACACCCTAGTCCATATACACCCTATTCCATATACACTAGAATCCTAATGACACCCTATTCCATATTCATTAGTATCCTCGTGACACTCTATTCCATATACACTATAATCCTAATCACACCCTATTCCATATTCACTAGTATCCTCATGACACCCTATTCCATATAAACTAGTATCCTAGTGACACCCTAACCCATATACACTCTATTCCATATACACTAGTATCCTCATGATACCCTATTCCATATACACTCTATTCTATATACACTAGAATCCTAATGACACCCTATTCCATATACACCCTATTCCATAAACAGTCCCATTTTAGAGTGGTCATAAGTAGTGCACTTCGTTGGGAACATGGCACCATTTGAGATGCAGACAGGAAATGCGTCCTTGGGTTTTCTTACGATATCCTTTGTGACAGGTTTTGCTGTCCCGTGGTCCCCTGGGAAACACGTCACGGCAGGGCAAAGGAACTAAAAAGATCTGCTGTGTGTCTGACTGCGTCTGTCCTGTCACACACACACACACAGAAACACACACACACACAGAAACACACACACTGCCCTGTCCAGAACGCTGTGAGAAAAGCCTTTGTGACGTTTGCTCCCAGTGTGAGCTGGGGGAGTGGTGAGGAGTCTTTCGACTGACATTCCCTCCCTCCCTCCCTCCCTCCCTCCCTCCCTCCCTCCCTCCCTCCCTCCCTCCCTCCCTCCCTCCCTCCCTCCCTCCCTCCCTCCCTCCCTCCCTCCCTCCCTCCCTCCCTCCCTCCCTCCCTCCCTCCCTCCCTCTCTTTCTTTCTCTCTAAATCTCTCACTCAATTCAATTCAATTCAATTAAAGGGCTATATTGGCATGGGAAAGATATGTCAATAACATGTTAATAACATTGCCAAAGCATGTGAAATAGATAATAAACAAAAGTGAAATAAACAATAAAGCTAAGAGTAAACATTACACTCGTAGAAGTTACAAAAGAATACAGACATTTCAAATTTAATTTTATGTGGAAATAGTTAAATTACAAAATGGAAAATAAATAAACATAAATATGGCTTGTATTTACAATGGTGTTTGTTCTTCACTGGTTGCCCTTTTTTGTGGCAGCAGGTCACAAATCAGGCTTGCATATGTATATTGTAAAACTTACATGATTAAATATTAAACTATTTGTGAAAAGAAAGCAATGTGATTTTAGCTTTCTAAATGAGAATTGTTTTTCTTGCAAAACTTTTGTCAGTAAGTGGCCACGCCCCAAATGAGTTCAGAGTTCGTGTTCACATTATGGAACGCCTCTTTTTTCCAGAGAGCATGAATGGACTGCTAATGAAATGTACGTTAAGACCTGAGCGACAGACAGCTTGAGCTGAACATTACGAGATGGTGGGAACCTATGAAACCTAGACCAGAAAACGGGAGGATCATCCACACGTTGAAATGGTTGGAATCTCTACAGACCTACAGATCTACGTACAACGCGAGCTACGTGACAAATGGTTTACAACTAGAACACCTGAAAATGGTAAGACCCTCTAAAACTCTAGAGTGAAGAAGATAAAGACTATACCACACCGCCAGTGCTCTCTCCCTCATCCTCTGTGTGTGTGTGAGTGTGTGGACGGAGACTGTAGGCAGAGCAGATCCCCACCAGCTGCAACCTGTTCCATAATCAAGACCTCTACAAACACTCAGCCCTGCCACTTCCATGCTGCCAGATAGTAATCTCTGCTTATTCTGCCCGCTCTGACTTTGGCCCCTGTCTCCAGTCCCATGTCTCGTCCTGCTACTCTGTCCTGGACCTCCTACTCCACTGTTTCCTTGAATTTGTCTCCGGACCTGTTTACCCGGTCCCTACTCCCCTCACTCCAGCCTCAGCCTCTGCACCTTGATTCCTGCAACCCTCCCAAGCTCACCCAGGCCTGCACCCTATATTCCCCCTGTGTTTCAATAAATACCTTGATTCCTACAACCCTCCCAAGCTCACCCTGGCCTGCACCCTATCTTCCCCCTGTGTTTCAATAAATACCTTGGTTTCCTCATCCCAGTCTCCTCGTCTGAGTCTGCTCTTGGGTTCACCTGTTGCGCTCCGCGCGACAGGAACATTCAGTCTGCAGCTGTTATTCCAGGAAACCCCACCCGAGAACCATGTGTACCTCTGAAGGATCCATTGTGACCTCCAGAGACATACACAACCAGAGACAACCAGAGACTTACATCGAATCACTACCCTTAGACGGATCAGTTTCATTGCACTATGTTAGTTTTCAAATCAACCTATACTGTTTGTGTTTATGTATTTTTGTGTGATTATTTAGTTTGTAAATAAATTATTAGTATTAGTATCGCTGATTCATCATTTAGGTAAGGGTTCGTGCAGATTCACGAAGACAACAACGTTCAGAATGAGAGTGATGAGGTAATAACAAACAATTTACTGTTATTGATGTTATAAATATCTCACACTGGTGCAGAGTTTATTTCAGGAGATGGAAATTCGTTAAATACATTTTCCCGTGGTGCCCCAAGATTTCGAATGAGTTAATTGTTACATGATTAATTGAATCATGTAATAATTCAACATAGTTAATTGATATTATAAAAGAACCGTCATCACATGAATGGCAGTCACGTCACGACAGTGCACATAGCCTGTCTTCTCCTGAGAGCCAGGTCTGCCTTCGGCTGCCTTTCTCAATAGCAAGGCTATGCTCACTGAGTCTGTACATTGTCAAAGCTTTCCTTAGTTTTTTATTATTTTTTGTTGTTGTTGTAGATTTATGGGGTTGTGTTCAGTATAGTTGTCTAGGAAAGTATATGGTTGCCTGAGGTGGTTCTCAATCAGAGGCAGGTGTTTATCGTTGTCTCTGATTGGGAACCGTATTTAGGCAGCCATATTCTTTGGGTATTTTGTGGGTATAGGCAAGATGCAATAGTATCAGTATCTGGTGTGGCCACCAGCTGCATTAAGTACTGCAGTGCATCTCCACCTCATGGACTGGACCAGATTTGCCAGTTCTTGTTGTGAGATGTTACCCCACTCTTCCACCAAGGCACCTGCAAGTTCCCAGACATTTCTGGGGGGAATGGCCCTAGCTCTCACCCTCCGATCCGACAGGTCCCAGACGTGCTCAATGGATTGAGATCTGGGCTCTTCGCTGGCCACTGACATTCCTGTCTTGCAGGAAATCACACACAGAACACAGTGGCACTGTCATGCTGGAGGGTCATGTCACGATGAGCCTGCAGGGAGGGTATCACATGAGGGAGGAGGATGTCTTCCCTGCAACGCACAGCATTGAGATTGCCTGCAATGACAACAAGCTCAGTCCGATGATGCTGTGATGATGCTGTGACACACTCAGGCAGTTGTTGTTGCCATTCTGTACCTGTCCCGCAGGTGTGATGTTCTGATGTACCAATACAGTGCAGGTGTTGTTACACGTGGTCTGCCACTGTGAGGACGATCAGCTGTCCGTTCTGACTCCCTGTAGCACTGTCTTAGGCGTCTCACAGTATGACATTACAATTTATTGCCCTGGCCACATCTGCAGTCCTCATGCCTCCTTGCAGCATGCCTGAGGCATGTTCACGCAGCTGAGCAGGGACCCTGGGCATCTTTCTTTTGGTGTTTTTCAGAGTCAATAGAAATGCCTCTTTCGTGTCCTAAGTTTTCATAACTGGGACCTTAATTGCCTACTGTTTGTAAGCTGTCAGTGTCTTAACGACTGTTCCCAAGGTGCATGTTCATTAATTGTTCATGGTTCATTGAACAAGTGTGGGAAACAGTATTTATTCGCTTTACAATGAAGATCTGTGAAGTTATTGGGATTTTTATGAATTATCTTTAAAAGACAGGGTCCTGAAAAAGGGACATTTTTTTGTTGTTGCTGAGTCTACATACGAGATGAGTAATGTAAGATATGTAAACCTTATTAAAGTGGCATTGCTTAAAGTGACTAGTGTGTCTCTATGTAGGCAGTAGCCTCTCTGAGCTAGTGATTGCTGTCTGATGGCATTGAGATAGAAGCTGTTTTTCAGTCTCTCAGTCCCAGCTTTGATGCACCTGTACTGACCTCGCCTTCTGGATGGTAGTGGGGTGAACAGGCAGTGGTTCAGGGGGTTGTTGTCCTTGATGATCTATTTGGCCTTCCTTTGACATCGGGTGCTGTAGGTGTCCTGGAGGGCAGGTAGTTTGCCCCCGGTGATGTGTTGTGCAGAATGCACCACCCTCTGGAGAGCCCTGCGGTTGTAGGCGGTGCAGTTGCCTTACCAGGCGGTGATACAGCCTGACAGGATGCTCTCAATTGTCCATCTGTAAAAGCTTGTCAGGGTTTTAGGTGCCAAGCAAAAAAAAATTCAGCCTCCTGAGTTTGAGGATGCTCTGTTGTGCCTTCTTCACCATGCTGTCTGTGTTCAGTTTGTCTGTGATGTGTAAGCCGAGGAACTTAACACTTTCCACCTTCTCCACTACAGTCCCTTCGATGTGGATAGGGGGGTGCTCCCTCTGCTGGTTCCTGAAGTCCACGATCATCTCCTTTGCTATGTTGACGTCAAGTGAGAGGTTGTGTGTGGAGGCAGCAGACTGGAATAGAGAGTAATTGAATATGTCCATAAACACACCAGCCAGCTGGCCTGTGCATACTCTGAGGACGTGGCTAGGGACGCCGTTTGGGCCAGCAGCCTTGCGAGGGTTGACACGTTAAAATGTCATGTCGGCCACAGAGAAGGAGAAGGGGGGCCTTCAGTCCTTGGTAGTGGGCCGCGTCGGTGGCACTGTAGTATCCTCAAAGCGGGAGAAGAAGGTGTTTAGTTTGTCTGGAAGCAATACGTCGGTGTCCGGGACGTGGCTGGTTTTCTTTTTTTAGTCTGTAACATATATCTCGTGTCTTAGCCATTGAATTGCCACTCCACTTTATCCCTATACTGACATTTAGCTTGTTTGATTGCCTTGTGGAGGGAATAACTACACTGTTTACTTTCGGCCCTATTCCCAGTCCTCTTTCCATAGTTAAATACGATGGTTCGCACTTTCAGTTTTGCACAAATGCCGCCATCCATCCATGGTTTTTGGTTAGGGTAGGTTTAAATAGTCACAGTGGGTACAACATCTCCCATGTACTTCCTTATAAACTCACTCCCCGAGCAGCATATAGATCGATGTTATTCTCTGAGGCTGCCCTGAACGTTTCCTAGTCCATGAGATCAAAACAATCTTGAAGCATGGATTCCGATTGGTCAGACCAGTGTTAAATGGTTCTAGTCACTGGTACATCCTGTTTGAGTTACTGGACGATAGGAGAAAGATGGAATTGTGGTCGCATTGGCCGAAGGGAGGGGAAGGGAGGGCAAGGGAGGGTCTTGTATGCATTGCGGAAGTTAGAGTAGCAGTGGTCCAGCGTATTGCCCACTCGAGTGCTGCAATCAATATGCTGATAGAATTTAGGTAGCCTTGTTCTCAAATTTGCCTTGTTAAAATCCCCAGCTACAATAAATGCAGCCACAGGATATATGGTTTCCAGTTTACAAAGATTCCAGTGTAGTTCCTTGATGACCAACGTGGTATCTGCTTGAGGGGGTATATACACAGCTGTTGCGATAACTGACGAGAATTCTCTTGGGAGACAATATGGTCGGCATTTGATTGTAAGGAATTCTAGGTCTGGTGAACAGAAGGACTTGAGTTCCTGTATGTTGTTATGGCTACACCATGAGTTGTTAATCATGCATACACCCCTACCCCTCTTCTTCCCAGAGAGATGTTTATTTATATCCGCGCGACGCATGAAGAAACCAGGTGGCTGTACCGACTCCGACAACTTATCCCGAGAGAGCCATGTTTGCGTGAACCAGAGAATGTTACAATCTCTGATGTCTCTCTGGAAGGCAACCCTTGCCCTAATTTCATCCACCTGGTTGACAAGAGACTGGACATTGGCGAGTAGTATTCTCGGAAGCCGTGGGCGTTGTGCATGCCTTCGAAGCCTGATCAAGAGGTCGCTCCGTATACCTCTTCTGCGGCAACGTTGTTTTGGGTCGGCCTCTGGGATTAAATCCAACGTCCTGGGTCCGAACAAAGGATCCACTTCGGGATGGATTCTTCAACTACATTGAGCTATTTTCTGATGTGTTGTTCCTTCTTTTTCTGTCGTGTATTTCTGTAATGTTTTAGTGATTCACCATAGTGAAGGCGTAAGGTCAAGTTCAACAATTTCTTTCTTAGGTTTTTGCATTCTTCATCAAACTACTTGTCATTGTTGTTCATTTTCTTAGATTGTCTGTTTGAATTTGTTTAGGTATGATAGGGAAGCTGAGAGGTCAAATGTACTGTTTAGGTTTTCTACTTCCATGTTTACACCTTCACTATTCCAGTGAAACATTTTGTCCAGGAAGGTATCTGAAAGGAATTGAATTTGTTGTTGCCTAATTGTTTCTTTTGTAGTTGTCCACACTACTTTCATTCCTTCTATAGCATTTCTTAATCAGTTCCTACCGTAGGAGTCCCCTCGTAGCCTATCATTGACCATGTACATACCCAGCGTGCAACAGAGCTGCAAGAGTTGTGACCCGTTTTTATGTTTTTTGTTGTCGTTGTTGTGCTTAGGGGGTTATATGGGGGAGGGAATGCTGTCACCTCCAGGTAGGTGTTTGTCCCCCTGGGTGCTGAGAGTGCTGAGTGCTGAGGGTGCTGAGAGTGTCAGGTTCTTGTCCAGTTCTGGCATTTAGGTCGCCACAGAAATGATTGGCTATTTTTCACTGTAGAGATCATTTCTCTCTGAAAAATTGGCCAACCTCTCTCTCTCTCTCTCTCTCGCTCTCTGTCTTTCCCTTCCCTCACTCCCCTTGCCTCTCCATACCCCCATGTCTCACCCCCTTGTCTCTCTCTCCCCCTCTCTGCTCCCCATGTCTCACCCCACTCTGCCTTTCCATACCCCCCATGTCTCACCCCCTTGTCTCTCTCTCTCCCCCTCTCTGCTCCCCATGTCTCACACCACTCTGCCTCTCCATACCCCCATGTCTCACCCCCTTGTCTCTCTCTCCCCCTCTCTGATCCCCATGTCTCACCCCACTCTGCCTTTCCATACCCCCATGTCTCCCACTTCTGACTCTCCTCCCCCTCCGCCTTCGCCCCCTGCCTCCACCCTCCCAATGTCTCCTTCCCATTTCTCTCTCCCCTCTTTGTCCCTCCCCCTGTCTCCCCCTCTGTCTTTCCTCCCCCTTCTGCCTCTCCATCTCTTCCTCTGCCACGCCCCCCACCACACACACACACCATGTGCCAAGGGTGTCCATTATATAGATTACATTTATTGTTGTGGTTGTGGAATACAGAATGAGAGAGAGAGGCTGAGAGAGAGAGAGAGAGAGAGGCTGAGAGAGAGACAGAGAGAGAGAGGGAGGCAGAGAGAGAGAGAGAGAGAGAGAGAGAGAGAGGCAGAGAGAGAGAGAGAACTGTATTACAGGTTATATTGGTTTCAGTCTCACCAAGGCAGAGAACGTCAGGTTCCATTAAAGTCTTATAAGGCTATAGCTGGGGGATATTTACTGTTAAATCATACATTTAGATGCATCACACCCCCCCCACACACACACACACACACCCACACACCCCACACACACACACACCCCACACAGAGAGAGACACACACACATTATTATCACACAGCGTACCCATAACAATCTCAAATGGGAGACCAAATGTGGGCAATTTGTAAGCCTAATCCAGTGTATATTGAGGTAGTTGATTCAGTAACAGTTTATTAATGTGGGGATTCACTAGGGAGAGGACGTATTGGTTGGTAGTAGTTACGTGAGGGAAGCTGTTTTTGAGTTATAGACTAGTGTTAATTCAGTTATTAAAGGGACTGAGTACTGAACTAAAAACCTCTTGATGAAGAGGCTGAGAACTGAACTAAACACCTCTTGATGAAGAGGCTGAGAACTGAACTAAACACCTCTTGATGAAGAGGCTGAGGATAAAACTAAACACCTCTTGATGAAGAGGCTGAGTAACAAACTAAACACCTCTTGATGAAGAGGCTGAGAACTAAACTAAACACCTCTTGATGAAGAGGCTGAGAACTGAACTAAACACCTCTTGATGAAGAGGCTGAGGATAAAACTAAACACCTCTTGATGAAGAGGCTGAGGATAAAACTAAACACCTCTTGATGAAGAGGCTGAGGATGCGTCCCAATCGTCATCCTAATCCCCTATATAGTGTTGTGGAAAGAGAGATTTTATCATTTCTTCAAACAATCATCTTTATTTAATATCGATGAATTATTCCCAATGATGAATCTTTGTTGACAGCACTCTGAAGTGTGCGTTAACCTTTACAGACAACGCAGAGTTCTTATATAGCTGACACTAAAAATGCTTAGTCGCCCAGGATGGCACCCCAAGCCATCCTGGGCTTATCCCGTGGTCAGCTAAACCCGGTGCAGTTTTAACCTGACCCCGGGTTTAGTTTCCCAGATGCCAGGATGATTAGAGACATTGACGGATTGTTCTAAACTCTTCCAGGCTATCTCTATCTCGAGTCACACACCACCACGTCTTGTCTATAGAATGCCGGCTGTAAATCAATTGTCAGTTGAAGTTATCTCTAGTGAAACCCATTTTCCTTGACCATTCGTCCAGACTAAGTTCAGGAAACTAGAGTGGAATCCATCCCTTTACAGAAACACAGCATCAAAAGAACAGAGATGTCTTAATATTTGCTAAGTACCAATTGATGTCTTAATATTTGCTAAGTACCAATTGTCAACTATCAATGTCAAACAAATCAGGTAAATATGTCATTTTTCTTTCACAATAGCTGTCTATGTTAGACCATTCACAATGGGCCCTATTCACTATGGGCCCTATTCACAATGGGCCCTATTCACTACAGGACCTATTCACTATGGGCCCTATTCACTATGGGCTCTATTCACTATGGGCCCTATTCACCGTGGGCCCTATTCACTATGGACCCTATTCACTATGGACCCTATTCACTATGGACCCTATTCACTATGGACCCTATTCACTATGGGCCCTATTCACTATGGGCCCTATTCACTATGGACCCTATTCACTATGGACCCTATTCACTATGGGCCCTATTCACCATGGACCCTATTCCCTATGGGCCCTATTCACTATAGACCCTATTCACTATGGACCCTATTCACTATGGGCCCTATTCACTATGGGCCCTATTCACTATGGACCTATTCACTATGGGCCCTATTCCCTATGGGCCCTATTCACTATGGGCTCTATTCACCGTGGGCCCTATTCACTATGGACCCTATTCACTATGGACCCTATTCACTATAGACCCTGGTCTAAAGTAGTGCACTAAATAGAGAATAGTGTGCCATTTAGGACGGTGCCTAAGTTTTGTACTTTCCACGCTCCAAATCCACTAGTTTCAGACCCCAACACTTAATCATCCTTCCATACCTGTTCCCTTACACCGCTGATGCCTCAAGTCACTAGAGATCCCGACTGCCAATGTGTCCAGCCTGAGCTATGACGATATCCTGACACTCACACCTCACCATTTCTACAGCACCATCTCCCCACCACCACCACCCTAATGGGTGCTAATTCTGTCACCAAGTCAAGGAAGAGCCAAGTACTTTCTATATATTAACATGCTTTCAAAGCCAAGTACTCTCTGTTTAAACATAATTTTATTTGTCAAAAAACAAGCACAAGTTTTCAAAAGTCAAATGTTGTGTTTTTAACTTTCATGTCCTTTTCAATCTTACTTGGGATTTCACCACCATCTTTTATCTGTTAAACAACACAGGTCCTGGTCAAACACAAGTTACAACACAGATCCTGGTCAAACACAAGTTACAACACAGGTCCTGGTCAAACACAGGTTACAACACAGGTCCTGGTCAAACACAAGTTACAACACAGGTCCTGGTCAAACACAAGTTACAACACAGGTCCTGGTCAAACACAGGTTACAACACAGGTCCTGGTCAAACACAAGTTACAACACAGATCCTGGTCAAACACAAGTTACAACACAGGTCCTGGTCAAACACAGGTTACAACACAGGTCCTGGTCAAACACAGGTTACAACACAGGTCCTGGTCAAACACAGGTTACAACACAGGTCCTGGTCAAACACAAGTTACAACACAGGTCCTGGTCAAACACAAGTTACAACACAGATCCTGGTCAAACACAAGTTACAACACAGGTCCTGGTCAAACACAGGTTACAACACAGGTCCTGGTCAAACACAGGTTACAACACAGGTCCTGGTCAAACACAGGTTACAACACAGGTCCTGGTCAAACACAGGTTACAACACAGGTCCTGGTCAAACACAGGTTACAACACAGGTCCTGGTCAAACACAAGTTACAACACAGGTCCTGGTCAAACACAAGTTACAACACAGGTCCTGGTCAAACACAAGTTACAACACAGATCCTGGTCAAACACAAGTTACAACACAGATCCTGGTCAAACACAAGTTACAACACAGATCCTGGTCAAACACAAGTTACAACACAGATCCTGGTCAAACACAAGTTACAACACAGATCCTGGTCAAACACAAGTTACAACACAGATCCTGGTCAAACACAAGTTACAACACAGGTCCTGGTCAAACACAAGTTACAACACAGGTCCTGGTCAAACACAGTTACAACACAGGTCCTGGTCAAACACAAGTTACAACACAGATCCTGGTCAAACACAGGTTACAACACAGATCCTGGTCAAACACAGGTTACAACACAAGTTACAACACAGGTCCTGGTCAAACACAAGTTACAACACAGTTCCTGGTCAAACACAGGTTACAACACAGTTCCTGGTCAAACACAGGTTACAACACAGGTCCTGGTCAAACACAGGTTACAACACAGATCCTGGTCAAACACAAGTTACAACACAGATCCTGGTCAAACACAAGTTACAACACAGATCCTGGTCAAACACAAGTTACAACACAGGTCCTGGTCAAACACAAGTTACAACACAGATCCTGGTCAAACACAAGTTACAACACAGATCCTGGGTTACAACACAGGTCCTGGTCAAACACAAGTTACAACACAGGTCCTGGTCAAACACAGTTACAACACAGGTCCTGGTCAAACACAAGTTACAACACAGATCCTGGTCAAACACAGGTTACAACACAGATCCTGGTCAAACACAGGTTACAACACAGGTCCTGGTCAAACACAAGTTACAACACAGGTCCTGGTCAAACACAAGTTACAACACAGATCCTGGTCAAACACAGGTTACAACACAAGTTACAACACAGGTCCTGGTCAAACACAGGTTACAACACAGATCCTGGTCAAACACAGGTTACAACACAGGTCCTGGTCAAACACAAGTTACAACACAGGTCCTGGTCAAACAAGTTCCTGGTCAAACACAGGTTACAACACAGTTCCTGGTCAAACACAGGTTACAACACAGGTCCTGGTCAAACACAGGTTACAACACAGATCCTGGTCAAACACAAGTTACAACACAGATCCTGGTCAAACACAGGTTACAACACAGATCCTGGTCAAACACAGGTTACAACACAGGTCCTGGTCAAACACAAGTTACAACACAGTTCCTGGTCAAACACAAGTTACAACACAGGTTACAACACAGATCCTGGTTAAACACAAGTTAGAACACAGATCCTGGTCAAACACAAGTTACAACACAGATTCTGGACAAACACAAGTTACAACACAGATTCTGGTCAAACACAAGTTACAACACATGCCTACAGACATCTCCTTGGAAATGGGATGAAAAGCAGATTATTCCCATCATGCACTGGACAGACAACCACATACTGCAACGTCAGCAGAATGAAATTGACCAGGTTAGTATGTGTCCACAGGTGACACTCCAAGAGGAAAACAACAGAGAAACTAAGAAAACAGAACAACACACAATCACAGCATCTCAGTTCAGGTTAATGAGAAAATAGGTTTTAATTTCCCAAGTGGGTCCAGAGCACGGTCTGGACAACTGACTTTGATGATGTGACAAACGTGTTAGCATGCGAGTCATGAGTGAGATGCCATATGTGTAGGTTCTGATGGTACCAAGGACTTGTGTGTCATTGTTTTATAGAAGGATCTGACCCAAATCAAATCATATCAAATGTTATTGGTCACATACACATGGTTAGCAGATGTTATTGGTCACATGGTTAGCAGATGTTATTGGTCACATGGTTAGCAGATGTTATTGGTCACATACACATGGTTAGCAGATGTTAATGGTCACATGGTTAGCAGATGTTAATGGTCACATGGTTAGCAGATGTTATTGGTCACATACACATGGTTAGCAGATGTTAATGGTCACAAACACATGGTTAGCAGATGTTATTGGTCACATACACATGGTTAGCAGATGTTAATGGTCACATACACATGGTTAGCAGATGTTAATGGTCACATCACATGGTTAGCAGATGTTAATGGTCACATGGTTAGCAGATGTTAATGGTCACATGGTTAGCAGATGTTATTGGTCACATACACATGGTTCAGATGTTAATGGTCACATGGTTAGCAGATGTTATTGGTCACATACACATGGTTAGCAGATGTTAATGGTCACATGGTTAGCAGATGTTAATGGTCAGCAGATGTTATTGGTCACATGGTTAGCAGATGTTAATGGTCACATGGTTAGCAGATGTTATTGGTCAGCAGATGTTATTGGTCACATGGTTAGCAGATGTTAATGGTCACATGGTTAGCAGATGTTATTGGTCACATGGTTAGCAGATGTTATTGGTCACATACACATGGTTAGCAGATGTTAATGGTCACATGGTTAGCAGATGTTATTGGTCACAAGGTTAGCAGATGTTAATGGTCACATACACATGGTTTGCAGATGTTAATGGTCACATACACATGGTTAGCAGATGTTAATGGTCACATGGTTAGCAGATGTTATTGGTCACATACACATGGTTAGCAGATGTTATTGGTCACATACACATGGTTAGCAGATGTTAATGGTCACATGGTTAGCAGATGTTATTGGTCACATACACATGCAGATGTTAATGGTCACATGGTTAGCAGATGTTATTGGTCACATACACAAGGTTAGCAGATGTTATTGGTCACATACACATGGTTAGCAGATGTTAATGGTCACATACACATGGTTAGCAGATGTTAATGCGAGTGTAGCGAAATGCTTGTGCTTCTAGTTCCGATCGGGCAGTAATATCTAACAAGTAATCTAACAATTTCACAACAACTACCTTTTACACTAAAGTGTAAAGGAATGAAGAATATGTACATAAAAATATATAAATGAGTGATGTCTGAACGGCATAGGCCAGACGCAGTAGATGGTATAGAGTACAGTATATACATATGAGATGAGTAATGTAGGGTATGTAAACATTATATAAAGTGGCTAGTGATACATTCATTACATCATTTTTTTCATTATGTTCAAGTTGCTGTGAGCTCAGAGATGATTTACTCTTAGTAAGCT